>NC_056736.1:742809472-742841580 GCF_019279795.1 Protopterus annectens
AAATAAATAAGGGCAGTGCACATGCCCTTGTCATCAGCTGCTGAGAATAATTCAGACAATAAAGCAATACATGTTTTGTGAAATATCTGTTTGATTTTTCCTACCCTCCCAGATTTTGTTTACTTCTAAACTTGGCAACTTTTGAGTTGCCTGCCCCTACTGTTAATCTCATGTTGGACACACCTACCAGTCCCATCTCATCAGTTCATTCTACTGAGTACAGAAAGGTCCGTTGAGAAGCCCCACCCCACCTTTTCTCTTAAACTTGAATATTCTTCTGTTTCCTCCCTTCCCACCTACTAAAAATGCACTTTATTCAGCTGCATTTATTATATCTGTGCTTCCTCCTACTTTATTAATTTATTTTGCTTTTTGCTGTTTGTTCTTAAACGCGTTCAGTTGAATTTATTCTGCTGTATTTTTTAGTGCTTGTTACTAGCCTGATTAAATTGTAACTGTTATTCTAAATGTCTTAATTTTGATTTAAGCACTTGGGCTTCAACTAGTTATCTTTCATAAGGAAGGTTTGCAGTCTACACTCTTGTGGCAGGAGAGGTAGCTTACATCCTTCTAAACTGCGAATTGCTGGTTGAAGGCATATTGTGTCTGTTATTCTAAAAGTCTAAGCTCTGGTTTAAGCACTTGGACTTCAAGCCAATTATTTTACACTAACAATGTTTGTGGTCTAAATTCTTGTGGGAGTAGAGGAAAACTCCACCCTTCTAAGCTGGGGATTGCTGGTTGAAGGGTTATTGTGCCTGTTATTCTAAGTGTATTTGTTCTGGTTTAAGTTCAATTAACTGGAGCTGCTCAGCATTTGGTGTCCTTTACCAGAGGTCCAGAGTGTTCCTGCTTGAATCTAAGCCACCCAAACCTAAGAACAAGAAGTTAAACTTATCATGAGTTTGATCTCCACTTTTTCATCTGTATTTTACTGTTTTACTGCATTAATTTGTGCCTTCTTGACTGTTTTTACTGATTGTGCCTGCTTATTACCTGCACTTGTTTTTCACTGGAATATTGCATAGTTATCATAGACTAGATCCGAATTTGCTAAATCTGATCAGTTTTTTCATAAACTTGAACTCAAATCCAATCATCTTGCATTAAGAAGGGCTCCCCTGCACCTTTGTAGCAGAAATGTGTGGATATAACCTTGTCTGAGCTGAGGATTGTTGGAGGAAGAATCATTGTGTGATTTCCTTTTGTCAGACTAGTTTAAACTGTTTAATTTCATCTGTATATATAACCCTCATGTTTGGAGTTTTTTGTCTCAATTAACTGGAGCTGCTCTCTGTTTGGCATCCTTTGCCATATGTTTAGAGCGTTTTTTGCTCGAATCCAAGCCATTCAAAGCTAAGAACAAGAAATGAAGCTTATTTTGAGTTCGATCTGCACTTTTTCATCTGCATTTTATTGTTTTACTGCATTAATTTGTTCCTTTTTGACTGTTTTTACTGTTTGTGCCTGCTTATTACCTGAACTTGTTTTGTGTAGATCATAGTGTGCGTGTGTGTGTGTGTGTGTGTGTGTGTGTGTGTGTGTGTGTGTGTGTGTGTGTGTGTGTGTGTGCAGTGTGTGTGTGTGTGTGTGTGTGTCTGTGTGTGTGTGTGTGTGTGTGTGTGTGTGTGGGTGTGTGTGTGTATGTATGTGTGCATATGTGTGTGCGTGTGTGTGTGTGTGTGTGTGTGTGTGTGTGTGTGTGTGTGTGTGTGTGTGTGTGTGTGTGTGTGTGTGTGTGTGTGTGTGTGTCTGTGTGTGTGTGTGTGTGTGTCTGTGTGTGTGTGTGTGTGTGTGTGTGTTGTACCTTTACAGCCATTGTACTTCATGGGCACATGCATATAAGTACTGAGCATATGCAAGCAGAGTGCCATTTGGGTAAGCAGCCAGAATGAAAACATGTATGTGTGTAGCAGTCAGTTAGTTAGTTCATTTAAGTTTTATCTTCCAGTCATCCATCCTGATGTCTTTATGTGTAATAAACATCTTAAACAAACACCCAAGCCTCATTGTCTTATTTGAATACATGAGATGAGTGACATGGTGTCAGAATGGGATCCAAAATCAAGACTTCTTAAAACCATGAGGCTCACAGTTAGAAATGCAGGAATATGCAGGAGTGATTCAAACGACTTGCAAATGACTCGCAAACAGGTCAGGAAATATTTCTTGGCACTTGAACTCGTTTAAATGAGTTTTCACTTGACTAATATAAGGTGAAGCCTTTAAAACATTCAAAATAAATTACCGAATAAACAAAATGTTTGAAATGGCGACATATTGATAAAAGTCCTTGAAATAATTATGAAAATGTTTGAAACAATATCTGAATCATATAAAATGTTCAAAAAAGAGAAAACAACTGAATTTTTTCACACTGTACTACTTTTTTCATATTACCTATTTTTAATAAAGCTATTCGAAGTGTCCAAAGTGTGCAAAGTGCTGGCAGTGTGTGTGTGCAGTATTACAGTACAATCTTTTCAAAGAGTACAGTTTTTTCAAAAAGTCTATTGTACAGTTGAATATAATTACAAGTACCTGGTGTGTGTTGGAAAATTATTTGTTATGACAGAGGGATTTCACAGACTTGGTCGGCTTGTGTTTGATAGTAATAATGCTGAAAATTAGTGAGTGTTTGAGCAAAAATATGATACTTTCATACAGGCTGCTTTTTCCGATAAAGACACACATACAAAAGCATTTATTCTGTTCAATTTAACTGGTTCAGAAGCCATTGAGAAAGAATGTTCATGTGTGTATGCACCTGCTGTTTATGCAGAGGAGGGGGAAGATTGCCATATTGTGGAACAGGCTGAAACACGAGAAGACCCTGAGTGCTTAAAATATAAATTTAGAGAAATGTGCGGTCCTCAAATGAATATTACAATGGAAAGGAACATAAAAACAAAGTACAGGTCACCGCTGAATTTATTCTTGTTAAAACCACCTTTAATAAAAGTAAGCGCTTTCGGAATAATCCTTCATCAGACATATTTTAAAATAGCAAAAGCAACCATATTTAAAAGACAAATCATCTAATCATTTGCTCATAAAAACCCGCCTTTTTTGTAACACAGGTTTAATGGGTAAGACATCATTAAGACCCTGGGGTCTATGGGCTCTTAAATCTACTATCCACTTGGATTCAGCTAATGCTGTTCTGTGTTGAATGTCACCCCCCCTGTCATTAATTTTAATGTTAACAATGCATCTAAACTTGAAAGTGTGTGTGGGATGCTGATTGATGTGCCTATATAGAGCATTGCTCTCTTGACCCGTTCTGATATTACTAATGTGTTGTAATATCCTAACCTTCAGCATGTTGTTCGTCATACCCACATAAAAACTTTCACACTGTTCACAGTTGGCCATATATACTAGATGTTTTGTCCTGCAAGTTGCCCTCCCTTTAAAGTGAAAGGTTTGTGTCATATTGGGATGTTTATATTCTATGTCACTATTAATATACTTACAGGCCTTGCAATTGCCACAGGGGTATGTGCTTACTCTAATATCAGGTGTATGTCTTCTATCCAGATGTACCTCTTTACATAACAAATCCTTAAGGTTATTGTTCCATGGATGCAAGGCCCTGTTAGGGATAGACAGACAGGTACCGTATCACATAGCAATAGGAAGGATCAACCTAAACTTCTTTTTACGTATGGTAGCAACATTAAAGATATATGCAAGATAGTTCAAAATAATTGGAATATATTAAGAAGTGATATTGGCCTTAAGGACGTAGTGGCAGAACGTCCTATATTTAACTACAGGAGGAACAATTGTCAATTAAAATTAATGACGGGGGGGGTGACATTCAACACAGAACAGCATTAGCTGAATCCAAGTGGATAGTAGATTTAAGAGCCCATAGACCCCCGGGTCTTAATGATGTCTTACCCATTAAACCTGTGTTACAAAAAAGGCGGGTTTTTATGAGCAAATGATTGGATGATTTGTCTTTTAAATATGGTTGCTTTTGCTATTTTAAAATATGTCTGATGAAGGATTATTCCGAAAGCGCTTACTTTTATTAAAGGTGGTTTTAACAAGAATAAATTCAGCGGTGACCTGTACTTTGTTTTTCTGTTTTGAACTTACTTGGTTTGGTACAACGGGTCTTTAGCATAACGTGTTATCTCTGTTTGTGCTTTAATGGAAAGGAACATGTTTTACACAAGAGATCAAAAGCCTGGTGAAACTTTTGCAGCATATATAACTGACTTGAGAAACAAGGCAAAATGTGCAGGTTTGATGATCTCAGAGATGATAAAAGACCAGCTTGTGTGTGGTGTTAATAATGATGCAGTGAGAAAGGTTTTGCTTCAAGACAGTGATTTAACTTTAAGTAAAGCCATAGAGATTTGTCAAATATATGAGTTTACAAAAAAGCATAAAAATATGGCTATGAATGAGAAAAGCATATTTACAGCATCTTCCAGCATGAATTTTGATAGTATGCAACATGAGATTAAGAGATATAAGCCAAAGGGTTTGGCTACCCGCAATAAAACGCAGGGCAGCTATAGTAAAACCCAGGGCACACACAGCAAAATTGAGGGATAATTTAACAAGACCCAGAGTAAATCTCATAGTCAACTGTCGTAATTGTGGAAGCAGTCATGAACCTAAACAAGAGAAGTGTTTAGCTTTTGGTCAGTAATGTTACATATGTCAAAAGTGAAATCATTTCAGAAAGCTTTGTAAATCTAAACAGGCATGTTCTTTTATTAAGAAAGAGCATTTAATAAAGCAAGTTGATCAAACAGAAAGCTGTGACCGGACTTTTTATGTTGATGGTGTCTCTGTGCTTGAGGAAAAGCTTAATGCAGTAGATTTGTTGGCAAAGAGTAAGTATTTTGTATTGTAGTGATTAATGGGAGACCTGTGCAACTCAAAGTTGATACTGGTTCAAAGTATAATGTTATGTCAGCATAAATGTTTGTTAAAGTAAAATATGGTGGGAAACTTGATTTGGCAAAGTGTGCAAAGCTTGTTGCTTACGGTGGTGAAGAGATTCAGACTGAAGGCTCAGTAGTGCTTTCATGCTATTCTGCTGGAAACAGCCATGACTTGCAGTTTTACATAGTCAAAAGACATGTGCAGTCACTGTAAGGCCTCAAAGATAGTTTGAAAATGGGAATGATTTCATTTAATACGGAGGTCCACCATGTAAGCAAGAATAACAACGAAGATTTCACACAGAATATTTTTTTGATCATTTCAAAGATGAGCTTGGCAAACTGCCAGTCATGTACTTCATGAAGTTAGGCCATGATGTAAGTCCAGTTGTCAGACCAGCACAGAATGTTCCAGTAGCAATGCATGGCAACGTAAAAACAGAGCTAGACAAAATGGTGCATTTAAATGGAAAAGCCCAGATGACATTTGAATATGTATTGATCCAAGAGAGTTGAAAAAAACACTCAAATGTGTAAGTTGAAGAAGTTGCTGCTGTCATGCCAACTGCCACTGTTTTTTCTGTCTTAGATGCAAAAAGTTCATTTTGGCAAATTTTGCTTGATCGAAAATCTTTTTTGCTAACCACTTTCAGTACACCATTACAACAGTAATGTACAACATTAACAGTACAACAGTACGTTGTAACAGTACAACAGGTACAAATTGTTGAGAATGCCATTTGGAATAAATTCTGCCAGGGAAGTCTTTCAACGTGTGACGGGGCAGATTTTTTCTGGTTATCCATGTGGTATTGTAGTAGATGATATTCTTGTAGGAGGCAACTGTGAAGTCAAACATGATAGAAACCTCAGAAAAGTTTTAGATCATGCTTGTGAAGTGAATCTTAAACTTAATCATCAGAAATTTAAATTCAGGTTGAAAGAAGTTACTTATGCAGGTCATTTGTTTACCAGTTCAGGCTTATGGGCAGATATGTCCAAGCAAGCTGCAATTCTTGAGATGCGAGCTCCTGACAATGCCACATCTCTACAATGTTTTCTTGGCATGGTCAACTATTTATACAAGTTTATTCCTGATTTAAGTGAACTTCCAGCACTGTTACAAGAGCTGACATGCAAAAATGTGACTTGGTCCTGGTTGGAACAACGGCAAAGAGCATTTGATAACCTGAAACAGAAAATTGCCAGTCCACCCACTTTGAGATATTATGATGTTCACAAACTTGTAACTCTTTCCTGTGATGCTTCAAAATATGGTCTTGGTGCAGTAATTCTTCCAGAGGTTAGACCAGTAGCACATGCATCCAGAACTCTAACTGAGATGCAGTATGCGCATATTGAGAAAGAGCTTTTGGCAGTAGTGTTTGCATGTTTGAAGTTCAATGATTATATTTATGGCCGACCTATCCATATAGAGACTGATCACCGACCTCTAGTTACTATTTCGAAAAAACACGATGCACTCAGCTCCAGCCAGATTGCAATGCATTATGTTAAAACTGCAAAAGTACAATTTCAATATGGTTTACACAAGAGGCAAACTTCTTTATCTTACTAACGCTCTATCCAGACCCCCCAGACAAACCACTCTCAGGCATGACAAAGAGAAAGCTGATTTTGAAGTCATAGAAGTGAGAAATTTTTCTTCCACACACCTTGATGAGCTTAGAAATCCCACGGGTTCAGATCAATTTCTCCTGAAGCTGAACCATTTTATCGGTCACAGATGGCCAGCAAAACAATCGTGTTTATCATAGACATGCAGCAGTATTTTCCTTATAGAGATGAGTTATTGATGGAAGATGATATTGTCATAAAAGGTCCAAGAGGGGTAATTTCAAAATCTTTGCAACAAGAGTATATTAAAATCTTGCATCAAGGTCACCCAGGAACTTATCCTACCAAAAGAAGGTCGAGAGGATTAGTATTTTGGCCTCCTATGTCAAAAGATATTGAGAAGGAAAACTCAGCTTGTTCAATTTGTAATAGTACTAAACCACATTAACAAAAAGAACCACTTCATCTAAACCAAATTCCTGAACTACTTTGGTCGACAGTAGCCACAGATATTTTCGAATAGAATGGTCAACATTATTTGGTATTAGTAGACTCTTATTCAAATTGGTTCAAGATTGACCTCCTTCCTAACCTAACTTCCTGTACTGTCATTACAAAATTGAAGAGACATTCTTCTGTCCGTGGTAGCTCGCACAACGTCATTTCTGACAATGGTGCACAGTTTACAAGTCAACAGTTCAAAAGATTTGCTGAGACATGGGACTTTTTTCATGTTACTAGTAGTCCTGAGTATCCACAGTCTAATAGCTTTTATTTATTTAACATTTATTTACTGGGAAAGTCTGACTTGGAATGAAGCCAATTTTCAGCAGAGACCCAGGGAGAAATGCTCCAGATACATGTTTTTACAATATAGGAGGAATCCAGAGCACTCGGAGGAAACCCAAACGAACACAGGGAGGGCATGCAGACTCCACGCAGAAGGCATTCCAGCTGAGAATCAAACCAGACCACCTGTTGCTGTGAGGCAACAATGCAACCATTGCACAAATGCACCATCCAACATGCTGGCTGAACGTGCAGGTCAAAGTGTGAAACAGTTGTTGGAGAAATCCAAAAGAGACAAAAACGATATTTTTTACAATTTGTTTAATCTCAGAAACATTCCTTGAGACAATTTACTGATTCATCTACTCAGAGACTGATGTCGATACAAACCAGAACTTCTCTACTAATCAATGAGTAAGAATTTGTCAATTTCAAGTGCTAAAAACAAGAAAGGAATAAAAGCTCAACTCATGAAAAAGTGTTTGTCACAGAAATTTCTTTATGACAAACCCAGCAAACCTCTCAATCCATTAAAAGAAGGAGAGATAGTGAGGATGCAGACAGCAAAAGATTTTGATCCAATCGGACTTGTGAAACATCTGTGTGAGGAACAGAGATTGTACATCATTGAGTCGCAAAGAATGGAATTGAGGTAGAATTGGAAACTTGCATTGTTGGTGTCCAAGCCAGTGTTACAGCATCTTGTCTGTAATGGAGAGTCTAATTCTCACAGTATGCTATCGAATGTTCCTGTTCCAGAGAACAATTAATTTTTTGTTCCTGTTCCTGAAAGTATCCCTGAAGTTCCTAATGAAGAACATTCTCCAGTGACTGTCCCTGTTGCTAAACCCAGTACTGATTATTATATACCGAGGTCAGGTCATATATCCAAACCTAATCCTAGATACATGGCAACCTAGACAGGATTGTTATTGCTTATATGTTTCTATAATTTGCATGACTATCAAAGAGGGAGGATGTAGATCATAGTGTGTGTCTTGTACCTTTAAAGCCACTGTAGTTTGTGGGCACGTGCATAAAAGCAAGCAGGGTGCCATTTTGTGCAAGCAGCCAGAGTGAAAGCATGTATCCTTGTAGCAATCAGTCAGTTAGTTAGTTAGTTCATTTAAGGTTTATGGTCCAGTCATTCATCCTGATTTGTTTGTGTGGGTTTATTATCATTTATTCAAATTGAAGTCGGTCGATGCCACTTTGTTGGAAAATCGGAATGTCGACCGTAGGCAATGTTGAACACTGATATTGTTGAAATACACATCTGCCCCTATCTCGACCCATGTTAAAATCCATCCCTAGGTAGCAGTTGACATGTATTTTGGCAATTCCGGTGTTCGACATTGTGAATTTCACACAATCTCGGTCAACCATGTGAACAGTCGAAGAAGTACATTTTGGGTATATGATAGTAAACCGTTTGTGTGTAATAAACATCTTAAATGAACAAAGCAATATAACCAAAGTGATAAAGTTGAAACACAGCAGATAAACCACGAAGGAAAATTTATTGCTAGGTAAGCGCTTTTGAACCCATTCAAAGGTGCTTCATCAGACCAACTACAACCATATAAGAAATTGTTAAATACTGAAACAGCATCCAATCAACCTGAATCTAATTAACTAATTAAAATCTTAAAGACACAACATATAAAATGCAAGCATACAAATAATTAAAATGCAATGATGATTAACAAATTATTACAATTTGTTTTTCTTATTTTTTCATCTGAAATAAACACCCAAGCCTAATTGTCTTACTTGAACACACAAGACGAGTGACATTTTGCACTGAAATATTGATTAGTTAGCATAGACTAGATCCAAACCTGCTGAATCTAGTCTGTTTTTTATACACTTGAAGTCATATCCAACCATCTTACATTATGAAGGGCTCCCCTGCACCCTTGTGGAAGAAGAGTGTGGATATAGCCTTGTCTGAGCTGGGAATTGCTGGAGAAAGGATCATTGTGTGATTTCCTATTGTCAGACTAGTTTAAAACTGTTTAATTTCACCTGTATATAAGCCTCACATTTGCTTATAGCTCACACAATGGGGTTAGCAATGCCCTAAATAGACGCAAATGCCTAGAAACTATTTTTCCTACACACCAGTCAGTGAAACCCTCCTAGGTTCCCTGCTGCTCTTCAGGCAATACAGCTGCACACTGAACAGTGTCACCCCTCTTTTTATCTCAGATCTTCTACAGAATAAGTCCCCTTGTTAATCCCAGAGCAATAGCTGATTTAATTTGCCCTGTCACAAATTAGTACTTAAGAATTACCTGTTACTATGGACAGTCAGTTCCCAATATTTCTCCAGCCAGTCTAATTGACATGGGCATCCTGAAGAAATGTTGTAATTGCCTCACGATTACTGACAGTCACTTGTCCTAAATTAAACGAATACAGTATGTGAGAGATGTAACTATACCATGAAACTAGTATCAGTCCTCTCACATAATAAACAAGACATTAATCAGGTTGTCAGCACACACACCTCTCCACTCACACAAGATAAGGCAAAGACACATAAACTCACATATGCGGACATACTCACTAAAAGCCTGACAGAAGACCAGAGACCTTCCAAAAGACCAGAGACCTCCCAAGCGCAAACAACCTACACATACTGGGACATGAACAGAATCCACCACTACACATAACAATGCACATATAACTGTCTCAACAATTAAGCCCCCTAAACAAAACACCTCAAAATCTAATGTCCTAGTCATAGGTGATTCAATATTGAGACAGACAGATGTCCCCCTCACCAGGCTGGACAAGGATGAGGTGACAGTTAGCTGTCTGTCAGGTGCCAGGATCCATCAAATCATGCATGCACTCAAATCACTCAAATATTACCGTTATGACTCTGTCATTGTCCATGTTGGAGTGAATGACCTGAGATGTACCTCTCTGTTCTATAAGAATTGAGACATGACAGAACTCTCAGATAATGTGTCCCAGAAAGATATGTCCCTAGCCCTAAGCAACATTCTGCCTTTACCTAGGACAATGCCACAATAGAGATGACAAACGACTGATATCAATAACTCGCTTAGCTTCTGGTGTCACTCTAGATGTATCCAGTATCTTTCAGCCTGGGAAGATATGGTTGACAGACCACACTGCTTTGCCAGAGATGGCCTTCACCTGTCTCCTCAGGGCTTTCAGATACTGCAAAAGATGCTTGCCTCCCACATAGTGCCTTATTTAGGCAATATCACAATAACAAAACTTCTAATGTAAATAAATCCACTAGAAACAAACTCAGGATCATGCTGCTTTTTGCTAGGAACCTAAACAGTAAACTACACTCCCTGGAAGGACTCTGCACCTTGGAAGATGGTGATATCTGTGCAGTCACTGAGACTTAGTTCAAGGCCACAGAGAGCACCCCATATGTAGAAGGCTACAATGCCTTTCACACATTCAGACCTCAAAATGAGCATACCAAACGTGGAGGTGTATCCACCTTCATTAAATCCAAATGCACCTCAAAACTTGTAAAACAGTACAACTCTCTTGAGCAACTCCAGTTCCAAATAACTATAGGCAAAATACCCTACCACATCATCTCTAGCAACTGGTCCTCCAATATGAACCGGGAGAAGGTCACCACCTACCTGGACTTACTGGAGTCACTCAGTTTACAGCCAAACACCTTGGTCATAGGAGATTTTGACAATCTTTCTATCAACTGGGCAACTTACATGAGCACAAACATGATCACTCTGAGTTTCCTCAATTTTGTTAATGCAAATTTCCTGGGATAGTTGTTCTGAAGCCTCACAAGGGGCTCCGATGTCCTAGACCTAGTGCTTACCAACATGGGAGTTCACTGCACCACTCCCTGTGGTTTGCCCTCCCTGGTAAGGTCAGATCATAAATCAGTCTTGTTTGAAGGAAAGATCAGACCTGACACAGCACAAGAGCAAAAATAAACTGAAAGATTTCTCCAAAGCAAACTATAACCTACAAAGTGATAGTATAAAAAGTGTCAAAGCCCTTGCTAACACAATCAACAATGACTCCTATGCAGAACAGTACATAAATGCACTATATAGCCACTTAAACAAATGTATTGACTCAGCTGTATCAGACAGAACTAAAACCAGTTCCTTGGTGGACTCTTAAGTAGAAAATTATATAACAAAATAAAGAAACTGACATCTAAGAAAAAGAGGGAACTTACTCAACCAAGGAAGAATACCCTCCTCAGCTTAAACAAGCAAATCAAATATTTTTTAAAGTTTTCTAAGACTAGTTACAAGACTAAATTACCATCCCTAGCTAAAGACAGTCATAAGCCATTCTTTAGCTACATCCAAAACCTAAAATGGAATGCCCAGCTGTGTGTCGAACTTATATAGGTTCATAGGTTCATAGGTTCATACTAGGCTATCTGCCTGAGGGCATTTACAAGCCTAGCCCATAGTTTTGTGGCTTACGCCACCCCTTTAGTATGGGGAACTATACCCATTATTTTGCTGTGCCTCTGTTGAGCAGTGACACTGAGGTAATCCCTGGGGTATATCTGCGATCTCCCATCCATTGGTCAAGATTTCTCTTGAACAAGGCCAGCGAGTGCTCTGCCTCACATATACGGGATTTTATTCCACAGCATAGGGAGTCTTTGGGTGATGAATCTATCCCTCCAGCACGTCCTATTAATAGCCGTGTCGAGGTTTAAGTCTCCCGCCCTTGTGGCTCTGATGGATCTAGATTTTTTGAGGTGAAGCATATTCATCAAATCTGGGTTTGACATGGCCTTGTATGTTAGGCAAAGGTCACCTCTGAGCAAGTGCGACTGAATAGAGCTGGAGTTCTTTCAGTCGGGCAGCATAGGACAGATGTTTGAGACCCTTTATCCTTTTGGTGAGGAACTTTTTTGGACAGTACCACCCACATTGAACCTGAGGAAATTGCCAACCTGTTAGCTGACAGATTTGGCAATAACTTCACCCCATGTCCCTACCAGCCATACTCCAAAGCATTCTTGACACCAGTCCTCTACTGAGTATCTCCAAAGAACAGGTCATACAAGAGCTCTACAAGGCCAAAAACACAGCTTCTTTGGGACCAGATAACATCCCAGGTTCCTTACTGAGCAATCTAAAACAAGACCTAGTGGAATAAATTGGCACTTTATTTAACCATAGTGAGCACTGGCTTCCAGCAGAGTGGAGAATAGCAATAGTAATCCCCTTTGTTGCTTTCGTGTTGGGACATGAATAAACGTGTCTTCATGGGATCTGTTCAAGCAGCTTTATTACATACAAACACATTATTACTGTTGAGTATTGACTCTAACTTAAGTAACTTATATACAGTTAATGACTATGATCATGCATGCCTACTCCATAGCTGCTCCTATAAAATGGCACTAAGGTTGTGCACGTGTGCGGGTTATATACGTGCACGTACAGCCTCACATCCTTAAAGATACAAGCACACACACTTTACACTTTGATCTACAGCTTCCCTCTTTGAGATATAGATCATACAATTGCTATGAGACTGTTTAACATGGAGAAATCACAGGTAATCCGTAGACATGCATTATACAATATCAAATATGTAGGTATAGACAATCAAGTCCACGTTGCTGCATATTTTACACTTGGTTTAGATACTCATCCATATCGTGTGATGTAAAATTGAGAATTAAATTTAGCAACTGGGACAGTTTTTGCAAAATGGTTGACCAGTGGAATGTCCAAATCACCTTCTGGAACAGAATAAGACTTTTGAACACATTCTGGTCTGGAAACAGTGTTTGACTCATTATTTGATTTAGAGTTTGCATCACAGATGCATTGTGATTGTGATGATGATGATGGTTCTGGTACAGGAAGAAGATGTTTGAGATTCCTCCTATACTCCATTCCTTCTGAATTTACCAAGTAAGATCTCGGCTCAACACAGATGTCTGTAATCTGTCCTATTCAATCAAAACCTTTTGTTGTCTGAATTCGTACAGTCTCTCCTTCCCTCACTGGATGAAGTAGTCTGATTAATTGGTCATAACGAGATTCCTGGATATTATGCTTCTTAAACAATTGAGCCTTGATGGTTTTAATGTTCTTTGACTTAGGCTGCAACAAACTTCAAGAAATAGGTATCGTAGTTCTAGTTTGCCTGGAAAGTAGTTTTTGAGCAGGTGAGCCAAGAATATCATAACGGGGTATGTTTCTGAGATTAAGCAAATTCAAGGACATATCTGTATTGTCACACTTTGACCTTTCAAGTAATTGCTTTGCACTATGCACTGCTCTTTCAGCTAGACAATTGGATTGAGGATATTCAGGACTACTAGTGACATGTATAAAGTCCCATTCTTTTGCAAATTTCTGAAACAACTGGTTAGTAAATTGAGTACCATTGTCAGAAAAAGGTTTGTGTGGACTACCACGAACTGACAAATGATGTTTCAACTTAGTAATAACAGCAGCTGAAGTTACGTTAGGTAGTAGATTAATCTCGAACCAATTTGAATATGAGTCTTCCAAAACTAAGTAGTGTTGATTGTTCCACTCAAAGATATCAGTTGCTACAGTAGACCAAGGTAGTTCAGGAATTGGACTCAGCTGAAGCAGTTCTCTTTGCAAATGCAATCTGGTACTATTGCATACTAAACACTCTATCAATATCTTTCGATAATGAAGGCCAGAATACTAATTCTTGTGCTCTTCTCTTAGTGGATGACCAAGATGCAAAATCTGGATGCATTCTTGTTGTAAGGAAGTGGGAACAACAATTTTGGGACCTTTGAAAATAATGCCATCTACCATCAACAATTGATCTCTATAAGGAAAATATGCTTGCACTTTAGGTGATAAACTAGATTGCTTTGACGGCCATCCAGCATTAATAAAGTGATTGAGCTTCTGTGAAATTGGATCAGTCTGAGTATGATCTCTTAACTCATCAAGTCTAGTGGTGGCAAAATTAATTATGCACTGACATCACATCAAAGTCAAAATTCTCTGCATCAAGCTGTTCTGTTCTAATTCTAGGAGATCTGGATAAGGTATCAGACAGACAAAACAATATAACTTCAGTGTAGACCAATTTGAAATTGTACTTGTGCAATTTGAGCATCACTCTTTATAATTTTGCTGGAGTGGAATGCATAGGCCTCTTCAGAATAGTAACTAAAGGTTGATCAGTTTCAATCTGAATAGGTCGACCATAAATACAATCATGAAACTTGGAGCATGCAAATACCATTGCCAAAAGTTATTTTTCAACATGAGCATACTGCATCTCAGTTTGCGTTAGTGTTCTAGATGCATAGGCTACTGGTCTGCCCTCTTGAAGTATAACTGCACCTAAACCAAATTTTGAAGCATCACAGGAAAGAATAACTTGTTTGTTCACATCATAGTATTTTAACATAGGAGGGGTGGCACTTTTCTGCTTAAGGTCTTCAAATGCCTTCTGACGATGTTCTAACCATGACCATGCAACATTTTTGTGTGTTAGCTCTCTTAAAGATGCTGTTAACTCACTGAAGTCTGGTATAAATTTGCCTAAATAATTCACCATGCCCAGAAAATGCTGCAAACTTTGTACATTATCTGGTGCTGACATTTTTAGAATAGCTGCTTGCTTGATCGGGTCAGGTCTCAAGCCTGTACTCGTAAAGAAATGTCCTATGTACGTAACTTCTGGCAGTCTGAATTTGCACTTCAGATGATTGAGCTTTAAGTTCACTTCATGTGCTCTGTCTAGAACTTTCTTTAGGTTTCTGTCATGCTCTGCTTCACTATTGCCTCCAACCAACAGATCATCTACTATTATGGCACATGGATAACCTAAAAAAAATTGCTCCATTGCACTCTGGAAGACTTCACTTGCAGAATTTATTCCAGTTGGCATCCTTAGGAGTCTGTATCTGCTAAATGAAGTACCAAAAGTAGTTAGAAATGAGGATTTGCGATCAAGCATCACTTGCCAAAATGAACTCTTTGCATCCAAAACAGAAGATACAGTGGCATTCAATATTAGAGACTGTGTGCATTGGATTATATAGTCTTTTTAATGCTTTGTTCAGATCTCTTGGGTCAATGCACATTCTGATTTCATCTGAGCCTTTTTTTGTGAGCGGCTGCCATGGATAACACCCATTCTGTTGATTCTGTGACTGGACAAATCACACCTTGCTGCACCATTTTATCCAACTGACCTTTAACTTTATCTTGTATTGCTATTGGAACTCTTCTTGCTGCTCTGACTACTGGAGTGACCTCTGGGTCTAACTTCATATAGTACACAACTGGAAGTTGGCCTAACTTGTCATCAAAAACATGAGTATACTCTGAGAAAATGGCTTCTGAAAAACTGGAACTTGGAAATGCATTCACAAGATGAACTTCTTTAGTAAAAGAAAGCAGATTCACTAGTAAACTATCTTTGAGACCAAATAAAGATTGCACTGGTCTTTGGACTACATAGAATAACAAGTTGTGACAGTTCTCAAGCAAATAACATGAAAGTATCACTGAACCTTCAGTGTGAATTTCTTCACCTGCATAAGGAACAAGTCTCACACTACTGGTTACATTGAGTTGTTCGTTAGTTCTCACTCTTGAAAATTTGCCTGCTGATATAACATTACACTTTGAGCCAGTGTCTACCTTGAGCTCTGTGGATTTTTCATTAATCTGGACAGTACAAAATACTTCACTTCTTGTTAATAAGTTCACTGCATCAACTCTTTCACCAAGCACTGATACACAGGGGTGTAGCTAGGATTTTCAAATTTGTACTGACAGCTCTCAAACTGCTACCCCCCCTCCCCAGCCAAGCTATGGCCATTCTCGTAATTCACGGTTCGCTCTTTTAGTGTCGATGAAGAGGCATTCGCTGTAATGCCTCTTCAGTAATATAATATAAATTCACTCAAACTCGGTTCCTTGAATTGAAAATTAACCTGAAATGTCAGTTCTTTGAAAAATGGAGCATGGTAGTTGGGGTAGAGACTTTATGCTTTTGTTTTCTGTAACTAAGGTACAGGTTTTGAGCTTGAGTAAATTACCAACAACCTGCTACCACTAACTAGGATGTTTCATTCACACACACACCCCTACCTACCTCTTAGTGCAAGAAATATGGACAAAGCCTAAAATAAACAGGGACAGATATTAAATGATGTTCTCGTGAACTTAGAAAGTTGCTGGAATAACAGGATTTGTGCTAGTATGAATTTTTCTAAAGGACATGAAGTCTGAAGCTCAAATGTCTGTCATTATTTAGCAACTTCAGCCTTCAATGATTTTCTAGAAAATCACAAAATTTATGAGGAACAGACAAAAAATATGGGGCAAAAATCTGGACATTCTGCAAAATGTGGACAGTTGAGAGGTATGCTACCTACCACACACACACACACACACACACACACACACACACACACACACACACACACAAACAACACCTCTCAACCTCTTGCAGCAACAAACTCATAAATAAAACTGAGGCAAAGGCCCAAAAATAAGGACATTTTTTTTAAATATTGCTCTTATAAACTTAGAAAGATAATAGAATAGTAGTAGGTCTTGCATCAGTACGAATTTTCTGAAAGGTATGAAATCTGAAACTGAAATGTCTGCATTATTTTCTAACTTCAGTCTTTAACAATTTGCCACTAATTTGCCAGAAAACTGCAATTTTATGAAAAACGGACCAAAAATGTGATGCAAAAATATAAAATTGCCAGACAGTACAGCTGGGAACCTGTCAAAGGAGGGACACCATTTTAATATGAGCACAGTTAACTTAGAGCAGCTGGCAAAATTAGAGAATCTACATGCATTTCTGAAATAAAAGTAATGTATAACTCTGATCATTACAGTTATTTATAAAAGTAAAGTAAACCCTCTATGTTTTCTTCCAAAATTGCTATTTTGTGGAGGGATCATTAGGCCAAGAGCAACATTTTGAGCCAAAATCAGGGACAGTTGAGGTTTGGCTATGCCTAATTCTATAAAGCAATTTATTTGCCTGTACCTCTCAACCTGTTAATGCAATAAATCTGGACAAGGCCAAATATATTGAGGGAACATATAAACAGTACTAAAAATTGCTCTTGTATAAACTGGGACAGTTGATAGAACAGATCTTATTTTAGCATGCATTTTTCTGAAGGTTATAAAGTCTGAAACTAGTGTCATTATTTAGTGACTTAATTCCTAAATCATTTGCCAGAAAACCACAAATTGAGGAACAAACCAAAAATAAGAAGCAAAAAATCTATTCATTCTTTGAAAATCTGGACAGTTGGGAGGTATAGTTCAGCTGGGGCTGTCTAAGTTCGCCGCCCTTCCCCTCACAAAACCATGGTCGAATGGAGCCTCCCCCTGCAGCCATTCCAATGATCCATTACTTTGCTATTTCACTCCATTTAACATAAACACTAATGTGCATACTGGTTTACTTCTATGATGATTTGAACTTCATTTGAAAGTTTTATTTTGCATTTTACAGCACAAACACTAAGACATCTGCTAAACAAACTTGGCATTAAAACTTCTCTGCCCTTGAAACTCACATTCATTGAAACAACATTAAAACCCACATTCAAAGAAAAATACATTTACCCGTGGCAGATAAAAATTAATTCTGGGCTGCTTTTAAATCATAGGCCCCTTGCATATGAAACATACATGTGCTCTTTGATACACCTTCCTATTGCTTTAAACATTTTTCCAGTAAACAATGAAACAAAACTGCCCAATTCAGAACATTTCCATCATAAAAGTCTAGTCAAACTTTTATAGTCCACCATTATCAGTAAATAATATGCACAATCTCTGAAGTAGTAAAAAAGTCATCTAAATAATTCCACGTTAAATAAATCTAACTAATGAAGAGGTTGCTGCTAGCAATCACCTTTATATTTCATGACTTCACCGAAAAATAAAGTGTCTGATGTCCCTGAGGAATAAATTGCCTAAATTATATTAATAATAAGCTAGTAATATTGCAATAGGAAATGGATGGCAAACTGATAACAGGCTCATAGTTAGTGTCTTAACTTTCAGTACAGCAGCATTCACCCCTTATGGGAGTAGAACCAACAACCTTCTGCATTAAAAGCAAGTACACAACATTTTGTGCTACTAGCAATGTGAGCCGACTTAGCATAATCAGCACTAAACTTCTCTTCCACTGCAGCTCTCAGCTCCTTGTAAAATCTACGCAATACTCAACTACATCTCAACTTCGCAGCACAAGAAGTCTGGAAAAAGCCAAATTTATTGGGGTGGGTCAAAAGGGCAAAAAAAAGGAACACATTAAACATTGCTTGTATAATCTTGGAAAGCTGCTAGAATAAAATGCTGTGTTACCATCATACATTTTACTGCCAAGGTTACTGTGCAAAATAGTCAGAACATACCACTATGCCAAATCACCTGCTTTGTGAAAGAGAGGAAGACTGAAACTTAAATGGCTATCATTTAATGAATTCAGTTCTCACCATAGCTGTCAACCTCTTAGCACAAAACACCTGGACAAACCCAGTAATGAGGGAATACAGCCCTCAAACATATTCAGTGAATTCAGTTCTTGCCATAGCTGTCAACCTTAGCACAAAAACATGGACAAAGCCAATAACAGGGTATTACAGTCCCAAAAATAAGGACAAATTTCAAATAGTCATAAACTTAAAAAATTGCTATAAAAGGTTATGTTAGTATATATTTATTGCTAGAATAAAACATTGTTTTACTATGTCACAAACACAGGGATAAGATGCAGACTCCACACAGAAGGCACCCCAGCCAAGAATCAAACCAGAAAACCTATAGCTGTGAGGCAACAATACTGCCACTGCACCATCAAATATGTAAGGAAGTAAACATTCAGAAACCTGAAGTCTAAATTTAAATGCCTGTCAGTTTGTTAATCAGGACAGTCTGACTTGGAACAAAAAAAAAAAAACCAATTCTCAGCAGAGGCCCAGGAAAAAGTAATGCCGACAGGTCTTTGTAACATGGGAGGACACAAAAGCAAACCCACACAAACACAGGGAGAAGATACAGACCCCCCGCACAAAGAAGGCACCCCAGCCAAGAACCAAACCCAAGAACCTACAGCTGTGAGACATCAATGCTACGTTGCTACCACTGCACCATCAAATTTCAAGCATTGCAATATTTAAAAACAACAGATACGATACAGATATTGATCAGATCAAATATGAGGCAAAAATCTGCAATTTTTTTACAAATGGTGGTGGGTAGGGAATTCAGGTCTTTAACACCTGCATACAAGGTACAGGGTTCAAGCCTGAGGTATTCCCTACCACACCACCATGACTAATCACCAGTACATCCCACCTGGGGCATTTTCACACACACACACACACACACACTTCTGAAACTCACCAGCCCTTCTAAATAGTCTCCAAAACAATCCTCTCCCACTCTGGTCTTCCAAACAGTCCTCTCCCCCTCGTGTAATGGCTAAATAGTCCATAACGCTAATCCTTTCCCGCTCGTGTAACGACTGGAAATACATGCGCGGTGAGCTCTCAGCCGACTGTCTGACATCATCGTGCAGTAAAGCGCGAAAAACAAACATTTAAAAAGCTACCCCCCCTTCTAAATAAGTTGTACTGAAATCAGTACAGTGCGTATGCCTCCCGACGTCCCTGCTGATACACCATCTACATACAAAGCTAGCTGCTTTGGCTCTACTGGATCAACTTGCTTTTTTGTGCGACCTTTGTTTACAACTGTGCAAGGCCTACTTGATCTGCAAAACATTTGGAAATTATCCCATTTTTTTTACACTTGTGACATTGCTGACCATATGCTAAGCACTTTTCTCTTTTAGACTCATGATTCGCACTACAGTTGCAACAATTAATGATAAAGCTAGATTTGGGTTTTGGTGATTCATGTTTGTGTTGTACTGAGCTGGCACTGGAGCCCACACCTTTCTTGGAACATTCTGGAAAACCTTGTGGCTTCTTTGGAAATCCTGTAGCTGCTACATGCTTAGGCCTGTTCTTGTTTTCCATGTGTTGCATACTATTTACATGTGATCTGGAACCAACTGAAACCATGCTCTTGTCACTCGCAAGCATACTTGTGTGTTTTTCTGTCACCTGATAGATTTGACAAATCTCTATGGCTTTGCTCAATGTTATATAACTGTCCCGAAGTAAAATCTTTCTCACAACAACACTAGTAATACCACATACAAGCCTGTCCTTTATCAGCTTATCTTTTAGATCACCAGATACATTTTAGCTCTGTTTCTCAAGATAGTTATATAAGCTGCAAATGTCTCCCCTGGTTTTTGATCCCTTGTGTAAAACAAATGCCTCTCTAATGTAATATTCGTCTGGGTATTACATGTTTCTCTAAACTTGCGCTTCAAACACTCGGGGGGGTCTTTTTTTTATTCAACTTGAAAAACAATATGGCGGTCTGCACCTTCTCCTTCATATACTGCTGGTGCATACACAAATGAATGCTCTCTTTCTATGGCCTCTGACCCAGCTAGGTTTAGCAAAATGAATGCCCTGGTGTGTGCATCTTTATCTGCATAAGCTGCTTGTATGAAAATATCGTACTCTTGTACAAATATTCTCCACTTCTCTGCAATATTTTGATCAAATACAAGTGGTAGGGTTTTTTGAAATCTGTCTACCATATTAACACATACCAGCAAAGTGTTTTGCAAATAAGCATAAATATGCACACATGCACATATGCCAGAATTAATGCCAATAATTATCCAATGCCTTTTTACTCTGAACTTATACGTTTCATTGGGCTTTTCGGAATTATGCAGATAAACAAACTCATAGTACTTTCAAATAACTGGACTTTGTGAAATAAACTTCTTGGGGTTTTCAGTACTTTACTAGACTTTGTGAAATAACTTCCCGAGCTTTTCGATACTTTCGGAATTTTATCAGCAAAGAGAGAAATGCAAAAGTAATACACCATCACTGTCTATACTTTCGGAATTTTATCAGTGAAGGCAGAAATTCTACAGTCATTTATCATAATTTATTAAAGTCATCACTTTAAGAGACATTCGAGAACTTTAAGATGCAACTGAATAATTCACGAGCACTGTAATAGTCTTATAATGTTACCTTTTGCAAGAAAATACCTCTTAGTGTAAAAAACATGTCGAGTAACTGCACAATGTGAATAAATAAATCATCTGTTGCCTTAAACTCAATAACTTTTCGAAGTAATTGCACTTTGCAAATAACTACATGCAGCACACTGACAGTACAGTGGTGGAGCAGTAGCATTTTTGGCTCACAGCAAGAAGTTCTCCAGTTTGCTTCTTGGCTGGAGTGCCTTCTGTGCAGACTCCGCATGTCTTCCCTGTGTTTGTGTGGGTTTTCTCCAGGTAGTGCGGTTTCCTACCATGTTACAAAGACATGTCTCTGGAGTGTTTCTCCCTGGGCTGCTGCTGAAAATTGGCTTTGTTCCAAGTAAGACTTTCCCAATAAACAAATGTTAAATTAATAATAAAATGTCACCAAAATGGTGGCACCTTACTAGGCAACTCTTTACAGTACAAAAAGCACTCTGTAATGGTGGTACTTTGCAAATAGACACACCCAGCACAAGAAACTTTTTCAAAACAGCTATCCTTTCATGTATTACATGAAGTAGTTGCACTTTGCACATAACAAACTCTTTGAAATACATGCACAGTAATAACTGCACACTGTAAGCACTTTTACACACTCTGAGATTCTTTGAATAACTTTAGTTTTGCCCTTGATACAATATGAAGTCATATTTATGCCCAAATACAGCAGTTTGCCAAAGCACATTTAGTCGCCTTACTTTATTTTTGCTTAATGTGCCCTTTATTTTTCTTATTGTAATCATTTGCTTGTTTAAGCTGTTCTTACACCCAATACACTTATCTTGCACTTGTTTTACTCTAAACATGCCCAACTTTGCCTTAAACACACTCATTTTGATTTAAACATACTCATTTTCTGTTTTAAACATACTAATTTTTGCTTTACAGTTAATTGTTCTATCGAATACTTTTATTTTAAACATTTTCTTTAGTTAACAAACTTTTCGTACTTTCCGCTTGCCTGATAATGCAGTTTGTACTCTTGTAATGCCCTCTTATTGTCTTTCACATTGAGTATACAGTTCGTATTATTTCTCATTACCTTCGATTTTATCAGCTATGTTTGCGCACTTTTCTCTCAGTTTTACCTTCACTGCCATCTTTGCATCTCATGGCTCTGAATATTCTTCTCTCTTCGATCCCATTTCTGACACCATATCACTTTCATGTTAGGACACACATCGACGAGTATTAATGAGTTCTGTTCAAACAGCTTTAATACATATAAACACATTACTACTGTTGACTATTGACTCTAACTTAAGTAACTTATATACAATTAATGACTAAGATCATGCATGCTTGCTCCCTAGATGCTTCTACAAAATGTCACTAAGGTGCACTTGTGTGGGTTATATATGTGCACATACAGCCTTACATGTTTCTTAAAGATGCAAGCACACACACTTTACACTCTGATCTACACCCGTGCACAAAGGGGGGGGGGGTCCATCAACAGACCCAGGAAACTACTGACCCATAAGCTTAACCAGCCTTATCTGCAAGGCCATGAAAAGAATCATCATGGACCTTATCAACAAGGACACAGGTGAACTTCAACCTCTTGACCTGACCCAGTTTGGTTTCATCAAGGGTAGATCTTGTGTATTAAACCTGGTAGAATTCTTTGAGAATATCACCAAATCCCTGGATGAGGGTAAAGCAGTACATACTGCCTATCTTGATTTAGCCAAGGATTTTGACACAATCTCCCACTCAGGGATCTTTGAGAAACTCTCTCAGCTGGGGATTATCCCATATGTCACTAAATGGGTAGCTAAATGGATCACCGACAGAATGTACACTGTCAAAGTTGGGGAGTCCAACTCTACCAGTACCAGTAGGGTACAACAATGATCTATGCTGGGAACTCTACTCTTTGGAATCTATTTCTCTGAGGTCCAGGTGAAAGTAGGTAGCCTGTGGCTTATCAAGTTTGCATATGACTGCAAACTGGGTGCAATCATTCAGTCCCCAGTTATGTAAACATATTACAGAAGGTTCTGATGCAGACAAATGATTGATGCAAAAGCCACGGGCTAAAACTAAATGGAAAAAGATGCCCTGCTAATTATGATATAGATAGCACCCATCTAAGCTCAAACCCAGTGGTGTGAGCCTTGGAAACACAAGTTGATAGCAATCTAAACTTCAATCGTCATGTATCCATAGTGACAAGGAAAACCTTCTACATTGCACATGTCATAAATAAGTGCATCACATCCAAGACTAAGGAAGTAATAACTCCACTGTACTCAACCCTTATCAGACCACTACTTGAGTACAATGCTCCTCACCAGACACCTGCAGCAACTGGAGGGACCACAGAGGTTTCTAACCAAGAGAATCCATGGTCTCAAAAATGTGACTTACATGAAAAGGCTGAAAGTCCTGTCACTGTACTCTGTATCATACAGGCTGCTGACAGGCAACCTGCACCTGACCTAGACAGCAGTCTGATTCTGCTCTAATGGAAATGCTGCACATCTACAAATCAAATGGGACAAGAGTCACTTGCTCCAAGTATCTCAACCTAGCCTTATCCATTAACAAAACATGCTGAAGAGACAGATGTATTTCCCAGAGATCGCCTGTCGTCTGGAATAAGGTCCCATTTCACATGAAGTAGAGCTACTCAATGACCCTATTTAACTGCAACCTTTACAACTGGATGGAAGACCATAAGTTCACCACAGGAGTGGCACTTATGTCCCTCATGGATAAGGTAGTCGGTGCTGATCATAGACTTGCTCGGCTAACAATGACCATCTAACTATGGCCAGTTAGGGTACATGGGTTTTTTGCATAGCTAGGCTTGTAAAGTACCTAGGGCCATTAGCCTAGTAGCCTCCTATGCACCGATGAACCTATGAAATTTATAAGTAAGTTTAAAATACATCAGTTTGCTCATAGCAACAACCTAAGTTTGCAGGAAGACAGTTGTGAAAGTAGCAACAAGTTTTCAAAGCAAGTAGCAGTAAGTAGCAGTATGGAGTTCTCTGGATCCAAAAAGTCTTCCCTACTACAGTACAAGTTACTTACCTACATGATCACCTTTATATAATACACATTCAGCCCTTTCAGCACTGTGGGTATGCAAATGAGGGGTGAACTCATTAGCATTCATTAATCCCAAAAAGTGCAGGGAATGTCTATATAGTGCAAATGCATCTATGATTGCATACCCATGCCCTACCTCTGTAAGGATGACCACTGAGAAGTGTTACTTGCTAAATGCTTGCAAGTGTGAATGGCTAGTCTAACTGCAGTATCAATCAGGCTTTCAAAGTCAGTTCTCTTTGATGTACACTTATCAAGTGTGTGTCAGGAAGAAGAGATTTTTGACTATATTTGACTGACTTAGAAAAGTAACATTCCTAAGATATATATATATATATATATATATATATATATATATATATATATATATATATATATATATATATATATTTCAACTGCAACGATAGAACCAAAACGTCACAAACCAAAAACTGGAGCAGGAATAAAGGACTTGAGCACAGCTCGAACAGAACGTCCAGAAAAAATCTTTAATAATTAAAACACTGTGAACAACTTCACTGGTTAAGCGCTTTCATCTGATAGGATACAGACTTCATCAGAACCGATATTTTTAGAATACCCACAGTTTAAATAGCAACTTTGGCACCAAAAACATATCAGTCACTTAAAGAAACATCATCCTATGTCACATTAAAATATAACAGCCA
Organism: Protopterus annectens; assembly: GCF_019279795.1. Taxonomy (NCBI): domain Eukaryota; kingdom Metazoa; phylum Chordata; order Ceratodontiformes; family Protopteridae; genus Protopterus; species Protopterus annectens. Next base: position 742,834,629 of record NC_056736.1, read on the forward strand.
TAATAACCCTATAGTACACTGTTATAATTCATTAAATTACATTAAAATACATGTGTAATACATAATGAATGGCAGTGTAAAATACATATTCATCTAATCTAATGCATAAATCAGATGCAAAGTATGTAATCAATATAATAGATGATAAATGTATAATAAATATGATAACAATAATAAATATAATAAATATAATATATCCACTGAATCTAGTTGATTTAAAATTTAAAATTTGAAATAAAAATTGTAAAACCTCATATAAATATAATATATATATACTATGTCATGACCTATTATGTCTATCAAATGAAGTCAAAATGTGCTAGCTAATGGCTAAAAAAGGTTTTATACTAATACTTTCATTAATGCCCGGATACCTAGTGGCATCTGTAAGTATTTGCCACTTACTTTCTTTACACGCTAACAACATTTTCCAATTACCTCCTTGAATATACCTATCTACCTGATCAATAATGGAAAATTTAAAGTAATGTTGTTCCCCCTTGTCATGTAAATGTTTATACAATGCATTATTCATATCTTTAACTTGAATTTTGTAATAGTGTTCATAAATACGTTTTTTTATTTGTCTCTCTGTTTTACCTATATAAAATGCTGGGCAGGCCGTGCACGTAGCTAGATAAACTACCTGCTTAGTATTGCAATTGCCTGCCCTGCTTCTCACATATGTCTTATTAATATCCTCAAGTTTAATGCCTGTCACTTCATTAATTCGCCCACACTGTTTGCAAGATCCACATTTAGTAGTCCCTTTTATTGTTTTCTTTTGTTTAACAAATGTGTTTGCCATTTCTAATAACCTTTTTATATTTGGAGCTGTTTTGTACACAAAGTGCGGGTTACTACCCAGTCTTGTACCTATATTGTCCGATACTGTAATTAAATCCCAGTGTCTATTTACTATATCCTTTATTAGGTTCACGTAAGGTGTGTACATTAAAACACACACTCTATTTCTATCTTCATATGCCAAATCATTAGTATTAATATCCACTCCAGTTTTTAAATATTTACCTAATAGTGGTATATATATATTACCCCATTGCTTTTTTATGTATTCTGTAACATCTTTCAACATACTCAATGGGTATCCCCTGTTACTGAACATATTAAAAATAAGTTCCAATTCTGCTTCCATAACTTCCTTGGTGGATGACATACGAGCCGCTCTGATGCACTGTCCCTTAAATACATTTTTGAACATATACGGTGGATGGTTGCTATTAAATTCTTTGTAATCATTTGAAAATGTATTCTTCCTGTATATCCTGGATGCAAATCCTCCACTAGAATGACTTATGTACTTATCTAAATAAGCGATGCCCTTCTCACTTATGTTATAAGTGAATCTAAGAAATTCCGTCGTGCCATTAATATATTCAATGAATTCACCGATTTTCTCTTTAGGACCTTTCCATAAAATAAATAAATCATCTAAAAACCTGACATAAAATGCAATGTCTGTGTAATATCTACTATTAAACAGATGTGCAGACTCCCATTCCAACATGACAAGATTAGCAAAAATAGGTGCGCAAGAGGCCCCCATAGCCACGCATCTACTCTGTCTAAAGTATTCGCCTTGAAATAATATAAAATTGTAATCAAGAACTAAGGCCATCATATCCATTATTAAGCTAATCTTGTCCCAACATAAGTTGGAATGATTCCTCAAGCTGTTACTAAAATATTCAAGTCCAATATCTTTGGGTATGCTTGAAAATAAGTCCGTGACATCAATAGTTAAAAAAATCAAATCTTCCTTCCACAAGTCTGGTGTTAATTTGCCTAAAAAAATCCCAGGAATCTTTAACCAAATGGGGTATATTCTGATATACATGTTTGGTCCATCTATCAATAGCAACTCCTATGTTAAACGTTTTGGATTTTGATCCTGAAATAATAGGTCTAAATGGAGGGTTTTGGATTGATTTATGCACTTTGGGGATGCCAATAATATTAGCCAATACTGGGTAATCTACCTTCAAGTAAGTATACGTCTCATTAGTTATTCTGTTGTCGATCAAATATTCCTCTAGGGCCAAGTCTATCCTTTTGTATCCAATGTTGATTTGATTTATGGAAATCTCTTCATAATTACCTGACAAGTACAAGATATTATGTATTTGTGCATTGTAATCAAAAGTACTGTAAATTACAATGCCACCCCCCTTGTCTGGTTTCATTATTCTGATTTCATTATTGTGCATTAATTGATTCAAACACACCAGTTCATTGTATGTTAAATTATCTTTAAAAACATTGTGAAATACATTGCCTGTCTTTATGTTGTTATTCAACCAATAATGCCCTTACTGAATAGTGTAAAGAATTCCTGACTAATGTCAATGTCAGTATAGTTGAACACATTAAAGCCTTTGAAGGAATGTAAAATACCTGGTTCTGCTACTGCTGCATGACCAACATCATTCCCATCTATTTCAAAACTATTCACACACTGAGAATGCATGCTTGTTCCTTTGAGATGATTTGTAACTATTGAACATGTAGACTCATACATTATTAACTTCCTCTCATCATTAAATATATTCTTTTTTAATGTTCCCTCCTGTTCCATTGATTGTACTGCTTCTTGGGGGCTGGGTAAAATCTGCCCCCTTGAAAATTTTCATCCCTATCCACATGCCTAGGTCCATTCCTATAACTACTATGTCTCCCTTTCTCAATCACTACTCTATCTTGTGGCCAAACATATGCCCTATTATACTGATAATGTTCCTTGTCACGTTTGATCTTCCTATTTTTTCTATTGTATACACTTGTTGCTTTATTTTCTGCCATGTGAAATTGTTTATTATAAAAATCCTTCCACTGCACAAATGCACCGTCATTAATGATGTCCTCGTTTAAACTTTCCACTTCACTAACTAAACTAGACAATTTCTCATCATTAAATTTAATTAACAGTTTCATGTAAGAAAAACCAAATCCATCGAACATTTTGTTAAATTCATTCATAACATCAGTCTTGTATTCAATGCTCAAAGGAAGTTTAAAAAATCTAAGTCCTTTAGGAACAACTTTTAAAGCTATGCATTTAGCTAAATATGCATTGTCAATTTTTATATTCTTGATTTGAAATAATTTTTTACCCAGCAGCATAATCATTTCATATATTTTAATGTGACATAGGATGATGTTTCTTTAAGTGACTGATATGTTTTTGGTGCCAAAGTTGCTATTTAAACTGTGGGTATTCTAAAAATATCGGTTCTGATGAAGTCTGTATCCTATCAGATGAAAGCGCTTAACCAGTGAAGTTGTTCACAGTGTTTTAATTATTAAAGATTTTTTCTGGACGTTCTGTTCGAGCTGTGCTCAAGTCCTTTATTCCTGCTCCAGTTTTTGGTTTACATATATATATATATATATATATATATATATATATATATATATATATATATATATATACACACAAATTGTTTATGAGTACAGCTTCTTCCTCTGAGTACATTTTGTCTGTAATTCTAAGGAAGGAGATTGATTATTTATACCAACTGCAATGCAAAGCACACAGCAGTCCTGTTAGAGAAGTATAGATAAGGTAATGATGTCCACTGCAGCCTTCAAATTTCCTATTTTCAATTGTATGAACAAAGTTTATTTTCATTGTTGCCAGTATCACAGCCATCCACACATCTAACTGCAAATTATACAGGACAAAAGACAGAACTTGGTTCTGTTACAATTATAATGTAAATCAATATTATGTCACATCTTAAGTATATGTAACCTTCTTTTTATCTCTACAGTATAAGTATGTATGTGTGGCACATAATGACAAAATACTTGTGCGTGCCTTGATAATGTCCTGCTATCCTGAGGTTCTAATCCAGAGATGGTGGTGTTTGTGTGAACCTATATGTTTATGTTGAAACACAACAAAGTTGAGGAAAAATCAGAACTGTACATTTTAACTACTTGTTATCATGTATATCTAGATGTGAAGGGATTCACATCTAGATCAGGGGAGGTCATCGTGCCTCTTTACTCATCCCTCATCAGGCCCACAATTGAGTACAATGCCCCTTTTGGGATGTACCTTACCAGACACCTGCAACAACTGGAAAGACCCCAAACGTACCTCACCAAGAGGATCAAAGGGCTCAAACAGATGCCATATGCTGCCCAGTTAAAGAAACTCCAGCTCTACTCAGTGGCATACCGCCTGCTCAGAGGCGATCTGTGCCTGACGTATAAAGCCATGTCCAACCCGGAATTAATGGACATGCTGCACATCAGAAAATCCAAATCCCATCGAGCTACACGCTCGAGAGACTTGAACCTCAGCACTGAAATAAATATGACATGCTGGAGGGACAGATTCTTAACCCAGAAGCTCCCTTCACTCTGGAATAAAATCCCAGTCCAGGTTAGGCAGAGCCCCTCATTGACTCTCTTCAAGAGGAATCTTGATGAGTGGATGGGAGATCATAGGTTTACCCCGGGTATCACTTCTGTGTCACTGTTAGACATAAGCACAGTATACTAACCTCGAAAAAGGGCATAGCAAAATTAATTTAAAATGGGTGGCAAAAGCCAAACACACTCTGGCTAGCTTATAAATGCCCTAGGGCAGATAGCCTAGTATGAACCTATGAACCTATGAATTTGTGTGCTGTTTAGCCTTGCACACTCTGGACTGGCAGTGGTTTCTAGCAGTGAATTGCAGTTTACTTCCTAAGGAGAAAGGTGAAAAATTTAATTTAGGCCACCTTCTGCAGTGCAAACAAGCCTGGCACTGGTGCACGGACATCGGCACTCTGGATAACCCTAAGAGAATAAATTCCACCTATCAGATAAGTATCTCTGTGGCACAATATGTTCTTGTGGTGAGTGTAGAGACAGGTGATACAGGATTTAAATCTGGTTTACAAAAATGTTTTTATTCAGAATAACTAATGACACACAATGTAGTACATGAAATGAACATGACTAAAATCTGTGATACATGCTGAATATCTTACCTGTGGACTATGTGAATGTATGGTACTTAGGTGTGCTTGTAAAAACACCTGTTCTCATTAATAATGAGTATGTGCTATGGATGTTATAAAACATGAAAGTTTTTACAATGTGCTAACACAAAAGTAGTAAAATGAGTAATGTGGACACATATGCCACATATGCTGAATAAAGTATCCATATGTCACTATTAGTCATCATAACAATTATACAATATATTGTAAATATTGAGGACATAAGTAATTGTAATACTGTGCAAGAATGAACTTCTGTCACTGTTTGTGTGTCCCCTTTCTGAGCAATTGCTATGGCATAAAATCCTAGTTATATGTAACCTAAATGTTACTTATTATGGTTAAACAGATGTGAAAAAAGATTACTGTGTTATGCTAATGCTATTGCAACATTGTTCCTTGATATATATATATATATATATATATATATATATATATATATATATATATATATATATTTATATAAAATATATATCCATTAAATATGTTAGGCAGTAACATTAGTCTTGATAATTTCTGCCAGAATGTAACGTTTTGATGTGCTAGGAGATGTAAGTAGGGTGGATGTGCTACTTTAATGCACTTCTTGCTCTGGTCATTCATTTGATTGATATAATTTTCATGTAATATTGTACTATACTTTCTTTTTAATGCCTTTTTGCAACTGTGCTCTGCTTCACAGTGAAGAAATAAGTTTCACTTTCTAAGGAAAAAAGTGAAAAGTGTAATTTTGGATGCCTTCTGTAGTGCAAGCAAGCCTGGCATTACTGCATCACTGTCAGCACTCTGGATAGTACTTAGAAATAAATTCCACCTATCAGGTAACTATTTCTGTGGCGTAAGTTGCATTTGAAGTGAGGTCCTAAAAAAGGACAGTTGATGCAAAGTTCAAATCCAGTTGTCAGGCAGTTTTACAGAGGGCTCAGAATGCCACTTGTCAAAATATTTTGATTAGGAATGTCACAGTAAATGCACATGAATAGCACAAGTATGCTTGTTGTAGTAAAGGTATCATTACTGCTTGCTATAGAAGCCCGATATAATGTATGTAAATTATGTTAAACATGACAATGATGATATTTAAATTAGAATGCACACACACACAAGTATGATATGCCCAATATTTTTGTTACAATTTTTATGACTTATCACATATAATGAATATGCGTTTATGACAGCATGTATTTAACCTAACCCACCATGTATTACACAGGTCATGCAACTGCATGCATCTGAAATGTAATTACAATCACAAATGCTGCCTTTTACATAGAAATGCATTTCTGTGACTAATTAAAGTCACAGGGATACAGGCATCTCTGAAGTATATGTCTATTCATTCTTAAATTTGTATACCTCTAATCACCATGTTAAAAAGTAAGTTGTCCTGTGATAATGACAACTGATAAGCAAAGTTTAACAGTTTCCCATTTTTTTCTCATGGGTTTGATTGCCAGGTAATACTACTCAATCTTACTAGTGTTTAAGTCCAAACAGCCCAATATGCTACAAGTCATGCCATTTTTCCTGCAAACAAGCATGATTACAACAAATGCCATAGAGCATTTCAGTGTTTAGCATTGGTATATATGTCAGTAATTTGAGCATCACATATGTCTGGGAAACTTCACATGCTATTTAACACTTTTCTATGCATGTCCTGACGGACTAAGTGCCAATGCATCTGACAAGCCATTGCTGTGCTTTCAGTTAATGCAATCGCAGCTGCTAAGCCTACATGTCTTTGCTGCTGTTAAGTATGTGAGATCTAAATTCGGGGCATCAATTCAGACCCATATCTCTAGCCTGAATGAAGGCAACATAGCCAGCAGTGTAGGGATGGTGGTTCCATTTATACTGCGAAAAGGTGGGGTGTTGAGGATTCCTTAGATAATTTGTTCCTCTAAGCCTGAATTTAAGGTACCAGGTATCCA
>NC_056736.1:742842080-742862080 GCF_019279795.1 Protopterus annectens
TGGGTTTTTTTTGTTTTTTTCCCAGCGGGGGCCCCCTATCCATGGATTATTTCCGTGGTTTTACGCTTGCAGCTGCAACGGTACTGCCTGTAGTGTAACATTACAGTTGCCTGCATTGCCTTCGCCTGGCATCTTACATTACTGCATCCTGCACGCACATGGCATATGATGCATTTTATCTGCGGCCGCAGTTATGCTACATCTGTACTTGGCTGTGCTATTTCGTTCTTTGCTCTTTGCATTTCTACTACATCCCCTATTATCTTTGCTCTCATATGCCTCCCCTTTCCCGTTCTGCAGGAGTCTGCATGCAGACTTATCAGCTGCCAGCGTTTGCCCTTCCTGCATTGATTGGTGTTAATTGCTCGTTACGGATACATTTACACTGCTTCCGCATTTCCTCATTCTCAGCATTACCTTCCTATATCCCTGGTTGTTGCCGGTGAGGCCGCCACATGACTGGTTTCGGGAACGTAGTCGTCCTCGTGCACATGCATTTGTACGCCATTCTGTACTGTCAGCGCATCTATTTCCTAACACGCCAGTCATGATGCTGTAATATGCATTGTACAGCCCAGGTTTGCTGTCCTCCAATATCCTTCCTCCTACAGTGGCACACCCTGTGTGGTTGACATGTATCTGGTGTAGGCCACTCCTCGGTGTAGTACCGCCACGCCGCTTGCTCCATCCTTACGCTGGCGCCGCTTTTGCGATTCACTATTATCAGCCACATTTGCATGGAATTGACTACTAATACCTGGTTACGGCGCGGACACCGCCTCCACTCCTTGACAACCATTGCGCTGGGGTTGCAGCTTTACATACATACTATGGTGTGTGGTGGCTGTGCAGCTGATTTGTGTTCTAATGCTCTTTTCGGACATTATCATATTATTTCATTGCTTTACAACTTCTGTGCACACATCCCGGGCGTCTGCTGTTCTTTCTACGTACGCCATTTATGTCATTTTTACATTTTGTGCATATTTTCTTTGGACATTCTCGGTGCCTTTCCACATTGGCATATTGCACCTATATGATACCTGACTTTGACAGCCTTCCGTTACTCCTCCGGTATGTTTGGGTAAATGTAAACCGTTTTTTTTGGTTTACATTGCCATGCCCTTACGCTACGCCTGCGCCACTTCGTGGATCGCTATTGCCCTCATTTGCATGGTGCAATACCGCACACAGTGTGTTTTGCATACCTACGCCGGGGGCGGGGACGGTCCGGCGCACGCCGGTAGTGCACGTGGAATTCATTCATACCTGAATCGCTAAGCAGCCATATTTGGCGTTATAACGCCGACGCTATGCTGGCGCCTGGCGCAAGGTTCATGAATCCCGGGGATAGAAAAAGCACTTTCTCCAATGATTATTTGGAATTTGGTAGTTGTCATCCAGAAAATATGAAATATAATATATTTAAAGGGCAATGTATACGAGCTGCCCGTATGACTTCAGATTTTACCACGATGGTGGAAGAAATTAAATTTATAACAGAATTATTTCAAGAGAGAGGTTATCCATTAAAAATGATGAAAAATATAGGACAATATGTTATACAAGAATGGGGTAAAAAATTTAAACCCTTATTAGGATCTGGTTTGGTCAGCAACCAGACTCAATGTGCAATAAATGTTAGTTATAACAATGACAATGAGACGATTCTTCACCAGAGGTCTTTTATATTACAATATAGCCCGGTAGCAGGAAATGTAGCAAACATATTAAGTACATTTTGGTACTTGATTTCTGGAGACACTACTTTATTGGACTTAATGGGTAAAAAAACAAGATTTGTTTATAAAATGGGAAGGAATTTAAAAAGTTTGTTTGAACAACATGCAGGAGGAGTGAAGGGTTCCGAGAATGGAAACAAAACACGTACCACCAAATGTGGTACATGCAATCAATGCACGTACATATTAGAAAAAGAGCAGCTGACCATACAAAATGGATTAAAAACAATAGTCAAATTTAAACATCGAAATTGTAGTACTAAAATGCTCATTTACCTAGCCAAGTGTAGCAAATGTGCAAGTTATTACATAGGTAAGACAGAGAGGTGTTTTAGAAAATGAATCTACGACCATTTGTACAATATTCGGAAGCAGGATTCCACTAGTGCCCTATATAGACACATTGAAAGGATGGGTGACACGCACTGTTTCAAATTTGCCATTTTAGAAATAATTAAAATGGACCCCAGAGGGGGTGACCATAAAGCCCTGTTGAGTTTTAAGGAAGTTTGGTGGCAATTGTATCTGGATGCAGCAACATCACCAGGCCTTAATGACCATATCCCATGTAAACCCATTTTAGAGATGAAATAATATTTCAAAGATGAAATAATGCTTATGAAATATAAACAGTGTATTGTTTGGTTATAATGTTTTAGTTATTAGTTGAAACCACACATTTTAATTCATTTTATCTTATATTTAATAATTATTTCATTTTTTATCTTATATATTATAGTATATTATTATTTTAGTAGTGTTGAAGTGAACTCAGCATTTTCATTATAGCTCAATACACATCAAGCTTTCCAGATGCTTTAGGTACACATTATTTTATTCTTATTAAATACTTTGTTTGTGTTTAATTATCAGAATATTATATGAAGTCAATGTTAACTTGTCAGCTTTATAGTTCATGATAGGATTTCTATAGATTTTTACTGGTTTTATTTTTATGACATTTGTACTGACATTTATATTTTTAAAGTGTATAGAAACATGCATATTTATTAGCATTTTAGAAGGAGTTTTGTTCGAGGTAACACACTCCTTCAACATATTTTTGAAGTGCCTCAATGGATACAATAGTTGCGGGTGATTCAGATTATGTGAGTATTGCTTTAAATGTATATATGTTTGCAAGCTATGTATCTGTTGATCATTGGCGCCAAACCTTTAAATTTAAGGTGAATTAAGTTTAACTAATATGTTCTGATGAAGCCCACCGTGCTTGTGGGTGAAAGCGCTTAACCGTTTGTGTACACAACTTTTGTGGTTATGTTTTGTCTTTGTGGAATAAACTTTTTACCAGAAGCGGAGGTGGTCGTACACTCATTGGTGTGTCTGTGGCAGTGAGAATATTGGTCGTTGCCTTTTCTTATTCACATTGAATTATATGTTACAGCAAACCATGCCACTCTAGCAGACCTCTACCCATATGAAAGCCATATTTCAAAGATGTCACTATTGTTTGCCCTTCTTCCCCCATTTTGTGGGGTTTTTTGCAGATGTCTTGCAGTAAGAGGTTGGTTTTATATATATATATATATATATATATATATATATATATATATATATATATATATAAAATGTTAAATGACTGTTGTGCATTATATATTTGTAAAACATTGCAAATTCCTGCAGCTCAGATGGTGTAGAGGTATGTTGATGTGATTGTAGTGCACAGAGTCCTGGGTTTTAAATGACCAGAATGCATGGTATGTTTGTAAAAGCATTGCAGATTCCCACAGTGCTGATGGTGTAGTGGTATGTTCCTGTGATTGTAGTGCACAGCATCCTGGGTTTGACACCTGGTAGCACTGATGATTTTGTTGCCGGGCAGAACAAGGGCTGATGGAGATAGAGTGATTAAAGGACTTTTAAGCAGTTGTAGGCAGGTTTTCTTGGGTTTGCATGGAGCTAAGCAATGTTAAGAGATGGTTAAACCCACTTAGCGCCACTTAATCCCACTTACACCCACTCTAATTTTAGTTAAAGAAAAGAAAAAAAGGTGATAGGAAAGTGGTGAAATAGGGGTAAGCAGGGGGTAAAACATTAGGGAAAGCAGCTAGGCATGTGCAGGATGGGTGTAGGAAAGGACCATAGCTATACATTTCTTTTGAAGCAACAGCTGTGGATAATGTGTAGAATTTGGAATTTACAGCCTCACACCCCACATGGAGGGGTGTTGGGCGACAGACATTTAGAGAATGATTTGTGGGTAGATGGATTCATTTCACTATACATGGGGGTGAAATGTAGAGCTATGTATGGGGCAATTATTTTTTGTGGGACAAATGCCCTTTTTTTTCTAGATGAAAGTGGGATGTTGGGGAAGGGCTGTGTGTATGTTTGGGGATGTAGGTTGGGTAGGATCGGTAGCATTTGCAGACAGAAAAAACACACAAGACAGCAGACAGGGGCAGTATATGACACATTAGGACACCTTGGATGGGGAGGGTGGTTGGGATTCAAAGGCCCATGAGCCCCCAAATGGATACTGTGGGACTGAGGTCCCCACCCATAGGCAGTCACCACTGCACCTTCATGGCTCTGAAGGTGGCTGTGCTGGGGCCTAGGCAAGAGGGGCAGCCTGCCCCTCCAGGTGTGCCAGGTGGTCCTCCATCTGGTGCAGCTGCCCACCCAACTCTGAGCGGATGACACTGCTCACCATATCCCAGAACTGTCGGTGGGTGAAGGGCTCCTCTCTGCGCCACACCTGGGGGGGCAGGCCCCATCCCCTGAGGCGGTTTCACCCGAAGGTGATGCAGGACTAGCAAAGGAGGATGTTCTGGGTTGGGTCCCAGACATGCTGGGGCCCGGTGCCAAGGCCCGATGGGGTGGGACAGGCGAATCCACAGGAATTGGCCTTCCAAAATGTGCTATGGTGCTGTGTTTTTCTAGGATATATTGGTTAGTCATGAACAACACATTTCAAAATTAGTTATAACAGAATGCATGAGTGTTCCCATTAACCCAAACCAAGAGATTCAAAACAGTTGCTTAGCAAACAGAACACATGCATAAATCGAACAACAGTAAGCATTTTAATGGCATGCACGTTACACTGATGGCAATAGGGCACCACTAATGGTATTTGAACAAGGTATGTTAATATGCAACCAATGAAATATATGAACAATAATAGAACATGTGTCCCAACAACAGTTTTTGAGAACAACATACCCATAGTATATGAATAATAATTTTAAATGCAGATGACGGGTAGGGGAAGAGAATAGAAAGTCCATTATGAAGAATTCTGTACTGCCTTTCTGTGGGTTTCTTTCTATTACTTGCCTTTGCATGAAAGCATACCACAGTTCATTTAACTATTTATTGTAATTAACTAGTCTTATTACTGTATTGTACTGAGTACAATAAATACATGGAGACAAAATGTTTCAGTTGATAGGCTATACTATTATATTCTCCTTTTGGTTCTACAAGCAAGCAATATAAATATGTCAGCTCTCTGTATCAAATTCCCAAAGCTTGTTTATGCACAGTTACATTTATACCAGAAGGTCTGGTATTTTTCTCAAAGTCTGATGTAATACAGTTTTTTCTTTGTATAACAGTTTTTCTTTGTTCTTCTAATTTATGATTTGTCCTAAATTCAGTCTTGCTTTATCTGAAACTTACTGTTCCAGCACTATCTTGCTTGTGTTCCGGCTTTATCTTCCTTGAAGTTACTTCAATGTACTTTTAGCTGCCATCTGCGTAGCTATTTTACAAACTTTGTTTCTCAATAACATATTTTATTACATGGATGCCAAAATCTAACTAAGCTATATATGCTTGCCAGCACACTTACTGTTTTTCTAATTTCACAGCATTTTACACTTCTTCTTCTTTTGGCTTTTTCCCGGTTAGGGGTCACCACAGCAGATCACCTGTCCGCTCATGATTGGCAGTGGAGTTTTACAGTGTTGAGTTGCCAGCCCAGCGCCTAACCTTCCACAGAAGGCACACACATGCACACACTCACACCTAGGGCCAATTTAGAGTGTTCAATCCACCTACAGCATGTCTTTGGGATGTGGGAGGAAACCGGAGCACCCGGTGGAAACCCACGCGACCACAGGGAGGACATGCAGACTCCGCACAGAAGGCACCCCAACCGAGGATCGAACCAGAGATGTACATTAACCCTTTATATGTCATATCATTTTTGCAGCTTTTTATTCAAGCTAATAATGTAAGCAACAGTTTGAAAAGACAGTGCATGCAAAACTCTTTCAGTTCCCCATTGTTTTTATTTGTTTTAGGAATTGACTAAACTTTAGTTAAAGAAAAGACTGCATTTGTTTCATTAACATTGCTATTTACAGCATTTATGACTTTGCTCATATTTACAATCATAACTTGTTGAGTTATTGCATCTCTCCATAACCTGCAGCATATAAGACAATTTTAAGCTGTCATTATTATTATTATGACCCCTAAAACTATCAACACAGGATGTATTAACCCATTTAGCAATTTTGTTCCAGATGATGACCATCCTGTAAATATGTCCCACCAATTATGGGCAGTGTCAGCTTCTGTTTTTGTCTTTTACTATTAACACTGGGTTATTTGAAACTGCACATACAACCTGTGATGCCACTTTAACAAACATTTTGAAATTTGAAGGCAATATTGTCCATTTACACAACATTTTGTTCAATTTACAAATTTAGATACATTAGTACTAAATTGTATTCTGGGCAGCCATGGTGGTGCAGCAGTTAGCGTTGCTGCCTCACAACAAGAGGTTCTCCAGTTCGATCCTCGGCTGGGGTGCCTTCTGTGCGGAGTCTGCATGTCCTCCCTGTGGTCGTGTGGGTTTCCTCCGGGTGCTCCGGTTTCCTCCCACATTCCAAAGACATGCTGTAGGTGGATTGGGCACTCTAAACTGGCCCTAGCCATGAGTGTGTGCATGTGTGTGCCTTCTGTAGAAGGCTGGGCACCAGGCTGGCAACTTAGCACCATAAAACTCCACTGCCAATCATGAGTGGACAGATGATCTGCTGTGGCGACCCCTAACTGGGAAAAGCCAAAAGAAGAAGTACTAAATTGTAATCTGTCTATTAAAGATACTTGTGATGACTTACTAAATAGTAAAATTTCATTGTGCTTGTAAATGTACAATCTGTGAGATATTTTGTCCTACTAGTTTTCATACCAAGCTCTTTTAAAACTGCATTTGGCTTTACAACTTGGGGATGTAATATTGATGTGCAATATTGTTTTTTGGTATTGCTGTCCTATCATGATACAAGTGGATGGTATTTTTACCACTTGATCTCTATGAAGTACTGGCTTATTACCCAGAATGGTAAGTATTCCAACCCATGGTCCTTTTCCATGTATCTTTGTGCTATTTGTACAAATAAACAGAGTATTGGTAGAAATTATATGTGTTTTTCCCCTGTCAAATTTATTTTTATTTGGTGTTATTATTAACACACTGTGACATTTTTGTATGATGTCTTCCCTTGTCAGAATTGTTACATCTTCAGGGGGTAATGTACAGCAATTAATAGAGACGGAGCTGTTTACTGAAATGTTTATGTCAGTCTTTGATTTTTTTCCTACATGTATGTATGCCTGACCTTGTTTAGCTAACCATGCAGTTACATTTGTGTTAAATGTTATTCTCCCAAAGGTACATGCTGTATGCTTTTTATGACTGAAATTGTCTTGTGATCTATTTTGTGTAGCATTTTCCCAACTTAGTGTCATTTGTGAAATGTTATAATAAACAACCCTGATTCCCTCTGTTTGGCATTTTACCAAAAGGAGTCCACTGATTACAATACTTGCAATAACAATCACATTTTTCATGTTTATCAAAACTTGTTTGTCCTAACAACCTTTCTGGGAATACTTTTAACAAACTTTGCACAATGCTTGGCATTCAGTCTTGTAGATCGTTTTTAAAAAAAAACAGAAACTTTATTGAGCATCTGGTCCCCCTTCTTTTAAAAACGATGCATTTTGCTGCTGATCACTATAAACAATGACTCTCATTTGAACCCTGTAAACTAGCAAGGTCTTGTTCTTTTTACTTTATTTGACCTTATAGACCAAAGGCCCTATTTGTTCTGTTACTTAATCACACTGTTCTATGACATATTTTAACCATTTTTGATGTTGTGCTACCTTTAACAAAGGTCTGTTATGTCCAATCTCTGGATCAAATGGTAGTTGTGTGGGCATTCTTTTGCCTCTCATGATTTCAAATGGTGAAATCCCTGTCTTGCTGTCTGGGGTAGCTTTTACCCCTAACAGAATTCCTGGCAAATGTTGCACCCATGTAGCATTTTTTAACTAAGTTTTATTTATGAAATATTGTAATTCCCTCTGTTTTGTTGTTCGGAATGATGCAAATGAAATACAGATGTCTGTGTTGAATGCTGCGTGCCTTGTCTCGCAGCTGCATTTTTATTTATATTTCTTGAAGCATGTTTCAGACACTGAACATTCAGCTTGTCTCAAGCTGTACCTGACTTTGTTACATTGCATGAATGAATGCTGCTTTATTTATTTGATTCCTTGCTTTTAGCTAAGACCATTTAACCCTTTAATATATGTATGCTAGTAAACAGAAATACATGTATTTAACTGACTATATTATTTTTACATATATTATAGCAACAGATATGTATATACATTTAACTAGCAAATAGATGTGCAAATGCATTTTATACATTTTTAAACCTATCACTGTAAAAATTCTCTGTTTTATTTTAAATACAAAACTGTTTATATTAGTAGAAACACATTGGGAAACAAAACCTTTTAACACAATTGTGCCAACCATTACTATTAGAACTGGATGAATTGGAATATGACTTTATACAGTGATGTCTTATACAGTAATTTTCTGACAATGCTTGAGGATTTTATTGCAAAGGCATTGCAGTCTTGTTTTTTGAAAAAAACCCACATACATCACAAATGTTAAGCGTTGACTTGTTACTATACATATAAATAAATTGAGAAGCTATTTTTGTGAACAGTTTAACAAACCATTTACTATATACTGTACAGAATACATTTGCTTGTACAGATTGTTTTTGCATTTGTATATTCATGGCTGTAATGTACACTCAGTCTAAGTTTTCAAACCTAGCATTAAACTGAAGCCTGCTAATTACATTACTTGAAACAGTAAAATGTATTTTTGGTATTAACACTTTGTTTGCAGTACTGTTTACACAGTTAGTGTAAAATTGAAAATATTTTATTTCAGTATTGTTTATTTACTTTATGCTGTGAGAATTGAATGCTTGCTTGCCCCTTGGCTGTTACCTAGACATGACACATTGGTCTTACACATTTGCTTTTTGATTTGATCATTTTTATAAAGCTTTTGCTATTGCCTATACTGTTAAAGTTGTAGTACTAGTAGCTATTTGTGCCCTCCCTTTTTGTAAAGGGACCTGCATAACTTATTTTAACTGCATACCATAGCCCATGTACTGCCTGTACGCAGTGTAGTATTTACTTGCAAAAATTGTGGTCTTATCACAATCACCAAACAGGATTTTTGTAGACTTTTATTTAATGCTGTATGTGCATATTTAACAATAATATTTTAGAAAAATGTAAGTCATTTGGCCTGACAACCAGTCTTGTCTCCTTGCCCTTACAGATTTCAGTACCAGTAACATTTTATCTCATGCAACATTTTTCGTAACTACCCAATTCCAGCCTGGAAAGATATGAGCTCACATTACTTACTTTTTTATTTTTGCGCATTCCAGACACTTAACCCATAACTCCTTTAGCACTTACCCGTACCTTCAGTCATTCGGTAACATATTCTTGCAACTTGATATTCGTAATTTGCCTAAGTATGCATAATAATGCTTTTGAATACTGTTTTAACTGGAGTCTATGCTATTTGTTATGCTATCATGCAATTACAAAATATTGTAAGAAACAAAAGAGATTATACATGATTTACATTTGCTGTGGTCTGCCTTTTGCTGCAGTTTAGATGAAAAAAAAATGCATGCATGTCAGTCTTGTGACGTTATGTCTTTTCTGCATTTAACTACTCTCATTTGATTTATATGTCCTAGAATTGTTTTGTTATTTGAAATGGTTTTAAAATCACTATTTAAGTGCCTTGCTTTAACTGAATGAAAGTTTGTACTGTGTACGCTTAACCATTTTTGAAAGGTAAAATAGTATGTCGTAAATTATTTCTTATCAGTGCAATTAACTGCTGATGCTTTAACTCTTATTATATTTGTTAGTATTTTGTTCTGTTGACTTTAAAGCTCTTATGCACTTCTGAAAAAGTGTTTGCATATGTTGTCTGAACGTTTATCTGTTGTGTAATCTGCAGTGGTTTTATACCACTTTTGTCTAGCAAGATGTACAGAAGAGTCTGTAAATAACTGACTTGACTGATATTGTAACTCTGAAGTTAACATTTTACATGTGGTGACAGGACATAACGCATTTGGTTGTTTGCCATTACTTTTAAGACATAAACGTTTACTGTCATACCAATCATGTTGGTGTTTAAGATACCAGTCAAATATAATGCATTTACATAAAGCATTGACATCAACTTTACCTAGTAAAGTACTACATGTGCTACAGTTATGTTTATACCAATCTTTAAATCCTGACCATACATGTGCTGGACTGTCATTACTGTCCACCTGAAAGCATCCATGCTTGTAGAATGAGAAACAAAAAAAGAATTACCGGTTTCTGTGTGGAAGGTGGCCAAATCTTCTGTTGAGAAAGCATGGAAAGTCCCTAGTTGATTCTCCCAAAAGGTGGTCAGACACAGCTGGCAGACTCAGCAGTGTGAATATACATGACCTGTGGAATCTGCACAGATGCACTGTTCTGCTACTGGATACTGTAGAGAAGAAGGAGGCAAATGTTTGCACTGCAACTGAAAGCACCAACTGAATAAAAAGAAGCTGTGGTTGTTATAATAAGAAACCATTTAGTCCGTTAACTGTGGCTCGCCATTGACGAATTCTGTACTGCCTTCCTGTTGGTTCCTTCTTGTTATTTACATTTGCATGCAAGCACACCACAGTATATTAACTCCTAGTATGAACAGCTAATTTTAGATACTGGATTGTACTAAGTACACTAAATACACGGAGGCAAACTGCTTCAGTAAACTGCTTTAGTTAGTACGACATTTTTGTTACATTTGACTTTTGGTTCTACAAATGCGCAACGCATATGCTGTCAGCTTTCTATATCAAATTCCCAAAGTCTGTTTCAGCATAGTTACATTTATACCAGAAGGTCTGGTATTTTTCTCAAAGTCTGATGTAATACAGTTTTTTCTTTGTATAACAGTTTTTCTTTGTTCTTCTAATTTATGATTTGTCCTAAATTCAGTCTTGCATTATCTGAAACTTAGTGTTCCAGCACTATCTTGCTTGTGTTCCGGCTTTATCTTCCTTGAAGTTACTTCGATGTACTTTCAGCTGGCATCTGCGTAGCTATTTTACAAACTTTGTTTCTCAATAACATATTTTTTTACATGGATGCCAAAATCTAACTAAGCTATATATGCTTGCCAGCACACTTACTGTTTTTCTAATTTCTCAGCATTTTACACTATTGTACATTAACCCTTTATATGTCATACCATTTTCGCAGCTTTTTGTTCAAGCTAATAATGTAAGCAACAGTTTGAAAAGACAGTGTATACGAAACTCTTTCACATTAAAAACAGTATTGGCTTCTACTTTTCACAACAGTACTGCTCAATACTCTACAGGTCTGCCTTAACTTTACATCTACCTATGGCCCATAGCTTCTGTGCCACATAACATACCTGTTAGACTGTCAACCTTTAATGGTATGGGGAAGACTGGCTACACTGTGGCTACTTTACTGGATGGGGGCTTGTAGATATCAAAGTTACATACTTGACATAGAAGGGTTACCCTGCAATGATCTTGTGTGAGTCTGCTACAAGCATAGCTCACCTGGATTCTTATCTGTGTACAAGGTGATTGGCAGCAGTGACCACTAGCCATGACAGTGTGACACTTGGGAGATGTATCAGGAAGAGGGCATAGTGTATGTACCTATCCTGCTGACATCTGCATATGGGGTTGGCCAGTGAAACAGTTATACACAGTGTATTAGTATACCATTCATACAGCTACTATAAACATTTCTTTACCTGTAGGACCTGTGGAGGAATATCTGTTAACACCTTCTGAATGTTTCTACAAACATTCATGTGTATTAGTATACCCTTCCTACAACTACTATACACATTTTTTTACCTGTTAGAGCTGTGGAGAATATATCTGTTAATACTTTCTGACTGTTTCGACACATATTCAGGTGTATTAGGATACCTTTCCTACAGCTACTGCACACTTTTCTTTACCTGTAGGACCTATGGAGGAATATCTGTTAACACCTTCTGACTGTTTCTACAAATATTCAGGATATCTATTGTGTATATATGCATATCTCAGTACCACTCCCTGTATTTAAACCATGTCTGGGTGTGCTAAAATGAACCACAATGCTGCTTTCCATCACACTGAGCTACTTGAGAACTGCTATTTCTTGCTTGGCTGATTTCTGACTAATACTTGGACAATCTGACTTGTAATCCTGGGATTCATGCATGGCAGATAGTTATTGCACTGTGTATTATTCCTTTGAAATAGTACAATCTGGAAAGCAAAGGTTAACACAAGACTGCAATGCATACTAGCTGTTTCCCTGAACAGTCTCAGTTATTTCACGCTGTCAGTGGTGTATTTGCTGTTAAGAACCTGTACACATTCTATTTCTACAGCAACATAGAGTAAACACAACAGTTTGTTGTATTTTTTTATTACACTGAAATTACACTTTATTAATGAACATCCTGTGGATAAGTATTAGTGTGACAATCGTGTTTTATTCATTAGACACAATACACAATATACCTACTGGCAGTAAACAATGTACTCCTTCTACTTTATGGCACTATATACTGCAAGATAGATCTGTACTCACCACTTGTTGGCACATCCTTGTTAGTCTGTCAGCATGGCCCTTGATGTTCATAACCCTCACTTCTTCAGCTGTAGGGGTGAGAAACAAACATTATGCATACCTGTCTATCACATACTCAGGCTAGGGTTTGGTACAGCTCTATCTGGGATACTTAAAAACTGCTGGAGCATGCTGGTCCCAAGCATCTTGGATCCGTTGGGCCAAGAGCTCCCCCTTCCTACTCTTTAGGTCAGTATAATGATGCCATACCTGCTCACCTGTTGGACAAATTCCAGTGGCACTGGTGAGGTCACAGGCCAGATGGTCCCAGGTATCCACGTTGTACTGTGAGCCCTGGTACTGGCCCTGCAGCAGTCTGTCGTCACTGTGTTCAACAAGGAGTCCAGCTATGACCCTGGACTCCAGGATGCCCAGCGCTGTGCCCAAAATCAAGCTCCCTCTCCAATGTCAGACATGTTCCTGCAGAGATCAAACTAAACAGGTTATGGCTGTATTCCCACCTGCATGGTTTAAATAAGGCCATATTCCCACCCTTTGCCATCATTGGACCATTTTGAAATTGCTTAGCTCAGGTAAGCAGTGCACAAACCTGCTAAGCTGGGTTGAACAGTGCTTAAAGGGGTAATTTTTGAGCATTGCTTAACAGTGCGCAAATCCATTTAGCTGAGCTGACTGCTGCTTAGCATTCACATTCAAGCAATGCTTACACCAGCTATTCATAGCTGAACACTGCTTACCACTGCTCACTTTTCATTTTAAGAAAATATCAGGTTGTGTCTTCATTAATCATTACTAACATATTAGTACGTGTATATGATTTACTTTACATGACATCTCTCTATGTGCTATCATTACATTACCATGCGGTGTGGCTATTCTGTATGGGACACTTGTGTGTACATGGGTGATTTCATATGTTATATGGACTCACATTTTAGACCAACTACACTACCCTGCTTGACAGATATCAATTACTACATAATTTAAAATTAAAATAATAATTTTAACACTGCTTTCCCATGGAAAAATAAAGTACCTGTTTTGGTACTCAAACCGTGAATGCCTGCATGCGAAGCTGGGACTCTAACCACTACAGTATGTCAGCATAATATGTTCAGCTGTCTATTTTTATTTACCTCCTATGGGATGTTTCAGCAATGCTGAAAAGAGGGCCATGATGTGCACACCTGGTCAGTTACACTTAAACATACCTTAGCATAGAAAAAAAATGATAAATTCATAGAACCACTTTATTTACATGTTTCTGTACTCCTTGTCAGTCACATTAAGGGAAATTGTAAAGGGACAGATAGGGACAGATTTTAATTATTGGCCTTACAAAGTTAGGAAGTGGGACTGTGGTTTCCTAGCACATCATTGGCAAATCACTTGGGGTTTAAGTCAGAAGATACTGACAGGCATTTGGATTTCAGACTTTATACCCTTCAGGAAATCCTTACTACTGCAAACCTTTTATTCTATCGGCTTTCCGGGTTTGTCAGTGCAATATTTAGAAGGTGTCCCTATTTTTCTGCAAACCTCCACCACTATTTATGGCTTTGTATAGCTTTATTGCTCTAGGAGGGTGAGAAATATGTGAGGCAGGCATCTGGGCATTCTGCAGAAACCTGTACAGTTGACGGCTATGGCTGTACTGCACTTTCAGATGGCAGACATTTGTGTTTCAGTTTTTATACCCCTTGGAAAGTCTGTGCTACTGTAAACCTTTTATTCTATCTGCTTTCCAGGTTTCTCAGTGCAATATTTAGAAGGTATCCCTATTTTTGTGCCTTTGTTCCCCTACTATTTATGGCTTTGTACAGCTTTCTTGCTCTAGGAGGGTGAGAAGTATGTGAGGCAGAGATTTGGGCATTCTGCAGAATCCTGTACAGTTGACAGATATGGCTGTATGGCATTTTTACAATGCAGGGGGTGTATGACAGAACCTGTCACACACCCCCTGTATTGTTTGTTGCTGCCCTAGCTATTTCAGTGTCTGCGGACACTGAAGTACTCATTTTATATTTCATTTCAGTGTCCGCAGACACAGAAATACTTTTAGAAAGTACTGTATGGCACTTTCTGACTGCAGGAGGCATGTCATATGTGGGTGCACTACTTAAACACACCCCCTGCACTCAGTATTCTTCATGTCTGTTTAGCCTTAGCAGTAGCACTTCTTCATGAATATGCAAGGAACACTGCTGTTAATGCTAATGGTAAATGGACACAGTTCACTCCATGCAGGGATAGCACTATTCCTGCATGGAGTTTATTGAATCCAGGGGATGAACTTTCCCCGACTTTGTGTAATCTCAGAGTCAGGTGGGCTTGCCTCCTGTGAAAAACGATGTTTAGTGCTATATTTAAAATATTTTTTTTGCATCCACAATGATTTTTACTTGGTGTATGTTTAGTGGCATGTAGGCATTTGCAAAGTCAATCATTTTGCTGTCGATGTTGTGAACACTGATATTTCATTAATAATCATAGACACATATATATGTACAGAGACAGAGAGAGAGAGAGAGAGAGATATAAATAGATCTAGATGTATCTGTATAGATTTATATATATATATATATATATATATATATATATATATATATATATATATATATATTCCTTTATTACAGGGTGATGTCTGCCTCTTTTTGTCTGGACAACATACCCACTGCCTAATAGTGGCTGACATGCAGGGATATTGCCATATCTGTGTATTGTCATTTCTATCACAGTCCATTTGGAGGTAAGAGGTGGGTGCCACTTGACGGCATATCACCTTTTCATCATCCCATCATATGTCCATGACAGCACCACCACCACCTGGCATGTAGTTCTCATTCATGCTAAACTCTTGGTCTTTTCCGCTGCTGAGTAGCACATGGAAGTGGTTGCCAAACACCTGACGATAGCTGTCTGTGTTGGTAACAATTGCACATCTACCTTTTGTATGCAAAGCTGATATTGGCATATTGGGCTGGTTAACTGGTAACCACTGTCCTTTGAAAGTGTCCTATACAACATGCCACTGTGGTGCGGTCACTTCTGCATGCATCATCTATGACATATGATATTACCCTCCTGCCAGTGTAATCACATCCTCCCCCAGAAAATGGCTATAGTTACACTGTCACTGTACACCTGTACGCTTATCATCCAGTAAAGATATTAGAGTTTATATACTTAGTCACTGTATCATATAGTATTGTCCCTAGAATAGTACAATACATAGCAGCTGTGTGGTTCACCAATAGGTGCCTTTTCTCTCACTTTGTTGCTATCCTTGTTTATATATTTTCTTGATTTTTTTTCATTTCTACCCATTTATTTTACAACTGTTTATAGTATCTTCTACAGCTGTATATTTACAGTGGCACTGGTCCTTTCCTCACCATCAGCCCTGTCCACGTCCCACTGCCACACCATCTCTAGACCTCCTTCTACATCAGATGGCAGAGGTCCCATGGTGGGTGAGTGACCGTGTGGTGTTCTTACTGGTCACTAACTGAAGGTTAGTATTCTTGTTCTCTCTATTGATGCCATCAGACAGGTCATAATTTATTACCTGGCTGGACTTATAGGAAGTGGTGGGGGAGTAAGTGGACCTTTAGGTTGAAGCAGGCATTGACCACCTGTATGGGACCCTTGTGTACCATTCTGAGTCAAACTACTGCCTGGTGATGCCATCTCCATCCTCTGAGGCAGTGCCCAGTTGGCAGAGCAGTTGTTGTGGTGACTGATGACTTCCTGAGTCAAGTCCAGACTGTATATTCAGGAGATATTAGGTACCTACCTACCTACCTACCTACCATATCCTGGATGCTCTTATTCTTCCGTGTGCATCACCTCCTTCTCCTTTTTGCTGTCCAGTCCTTTCCTTTGCCACTTGTCTTCACTTTGTCCTTTGTGAACCCCCACTCCCTTTGTATCTGTACATCTCCTGCTAGTCTTTCAGTTTTATGTTTGCTCATCTGTCCTCACCATATCTCTTGAACTGTTAGTGCAAGAAATCTGGACAAAGCGTGACAAAATGGGTGGACAAAGGCTAAAAATAGGGACAGATTTTAAATATTGCTCTTGTGAACTTTGAACGTTGCTAGAGTAATAGGGTTTGCATTAAACATTTTCTGAAGGATTTGAAGTCTGAAACTCAAATGTATGTCATTATTTAGTGACTTAAGTCCTCAGATCATCCCATTGATAGCCCAGATAAACGCAAATTGTCTGACAAACACACCAAAGATATGAGGCACAAATCTGGACATTCTGTGAAAATATGGAGAGTTGACAGGTATGGTCCTTGCTTCAGTACTTGTAGTGTCTTTCCATTCTCTGCATTTCTCTTACATCTCCTCCTATGTACCCTTCTTAAATAAATGCCACTTGTCCCACAAAAAAGTATACCCTTCATTCCACTTCCACTCTTACTTCCCTATGTCTTTGCATGTGTTCCACTGTTTGCTGTTTCCTCTTTCCTGAATTTCTTATGCTCCATTTCCTTCCCACTTCAATCAGTAAATGCACATCAAAACATTTCTGGAAGCCGTTTACTGTAGTTTCCAGCAGTTCTTTAGCATTGCATATTAATGCATCTGCAAACACAAAGTCATGTTCATTACACCTGCTCACTACTCATGATCAAAATATCACTAGCGACAATTACAAAAAGTTCTCTTGTCACTAGCCCTGCTATTTCTGTATGAGGGTTTCTTAATTAGCTACTGTTTGAGCCACAGATTTCATATTTCTTAATTGATAATTACCTTTGAGTTGCATCATGCCATTCAGCAGTAGCCCTTTCATAGTCACAGAAGGAATGTTTCCAAATTCAAGGTGTGTAACTTTTAGTCACATAAATCACTAATTGCAGCTGCAATAAAAAATAGAGTAAATGATATGCAATCTCTAAGGTCTTTTATTAGAGGGATGCACCTCAGTGGAAGAACATGATTAAAATGCTGTAGTTAGAGAAGTAAAAGCCTACTTTATCCAGTCCTTTGTAGACTGGTCATATGGACACATTTATGTAAGATTCAATCCATGATGTAACTTGGTAAAAATCTATACTGTGTTGTTCAACGAAATATCGACCTAAAAATCTAAACGCCTTCATTCATATACGAGTATTTTTTGCCACTTAAAAATATAAAATTGGGCTGAAATTCTTTAATCCTCCCTTTCAAATGTAGCCTAACTTCTATGAGAGAAGACAGTGCTCAACTTATTCTGGGGTGTAGTGAGACAGTCCACTCAATGAATATCTTAAGGTATCTAATTCCTTTCTACCTCTCAAGTTTTTATCTAGTATCTTACTATCTCCTCAGGTATCTATGTCATCTGGCCATCTCAACAAATGTTTACCAAACTAACAGCTTGTATATTTAGATGTTGTTATTGTTTGATTTTATATTAATGTAATTTCTTGTATATAATTGTAAAGTTATACTTCTGTTAATTGTGGGAGCTTTTCTCCCCGGGCCTCTACTGAAAAAGGACATGTATCCAGCTAGCCCGGTCAACAAATGTAAAATAAAATGTAAAATAAATAAAATAAAATAAATACATAATGAACAGCTCTACACCTCATGCCAGCTGGGGGAAGTAATCATGCGTGGGGCACTTTGTGGAGATATGCATGACCAGATCAATCATTTGAATTACCACCTTTCAAAGAGAAAGCAGAACAAAACAAGTCTACCAACCCGGTGCCACATCCTGAGACTCTTGCAGAACCAAAACCGTAGCACCGCTTAAGCCACAGATAAGCTTCTAGTGCCAAATAATATATCCAAAAATATCTGATAAAGATGTGTTGCTTACAAAAGCTTAAAGGATTATACACCTGAACTGATAAAAACTTGATATCACTTACACTGAAATGATCACTTGCAGGATGAAATTTATAACTTTTTGGGATATTAAAGTAATTATGTTTTGAAAGAAATAATCCCAGCTCAAAAGTGAAACATGTCGTCTCAAACAGGGAGTAGTTAGTTTAATAATGAAAACCACCATAACATCCAGGAATAAAGTCCAAGCTAGAAATGAGTTTGCTTTCCTGTTCAGACTTATAACTTTGCTGTGATTAACTGGCCCCAAGCAGCATTAAATCAATTGGTCAAGAAAACAAGAAAAGTGGTTTATGCTTATCAAATGATACATGAAAACCAATGCATACCAGGATTATACATCCTTCTCTCGTAAGGCGGTATTGACCTCCTCAAAACTGACTACATGAATAGTTCTGCAAGTGGGGGTTGCATATGTATATTTGCTGACCTCAGCAAATCAAATCATACTGAGTGTTCTGAAGGATGAAGAGAAGAAAAGTAAGATGATATGACTGTTTAGTGAAGGAGAAGCTTTTCAGAATGGCGTGGGAATGGACATCAAACCAGAAGCAGACGAGAATTAGACAGCAACTGAAAGTGCCAAAAAAACAGAACATAAAAAGGAATAGAGGAAAATGAAAGAAAGTCAGAAAGTTTACAAATATAGCGCGAAGTATAGAAAAGTATGAGTACAATTGAATGTTACCAATATTTGATGCAGAAATTGCTAAAGCAAGGTGAACTTGAACCGCAAGAGGAAAGGCTAATACTGACAGCCACAGAGAGTGGCTATGTACATACAGGTTTACAAAGTCTATTCAAAAAGTGGGCAAAACAAACAAATGCAGGTTCTGTAAAAGAGAACTGGAAACAGTTATGCATCTTGTTGGTACAGGTGATACACACATAGCGTAGGGTCTATACTAAAAGGCACAGTAATGTGGCAAGACTGTTGCATTGGGGATTGTTCAAACTCTATAATATAGAAATAGTTAAGAACCACTGGAAATATATTGACAATAATGAAATTTAGATCTGCATCCAGTAGCAGCAGTTATAAAATAGATGCAAGGAAAACAGATATAGTAGTCTAGGAAAAAAAGCTAAATGTATCATGAATCTGTACAGAGAGACACAAAGTCATAAAATACCAGGACTGGAAAGCAGAAATGAGAGCAATGTGGAAGAACGATAACCAGACAGTCTGAATACTTGTAGGAGCAGCAGGTCTAATCAAACAGAATTTACAATAGTGCCTAAATATGCTACCTATACATGCAGCCCATCATACCCCCTCACCCTCTTAGCAAAATAAATCCATAAAAAGCCTAAAATAATGGGGGAGCAAAGCTGTAAAAATAGGCACAGATTTTAAATGGTTTTCTTGTGAACATAGAAAGTTGTTAGAATGAAAGGA